>NW_025538220.1:0-15058 GCF_020615455.1 Coregonus clupeaformis | reverse complement strand
CAATCAATCAATCAATTTTATTTTATATAGCCCTTCTTACATCAGCTAATATCTCGAAGTGCTGTACAGAAACCCAGCCTAAAACCCCAAACAGCTAGTAATGCAGGTGTAGAAGCACGGTGGCTAGGAAAAACTCCCTAGAAAGGCGAAAGCCTAGGAAGAAACCCCAGAGAGGAACCAGGCTATGAGGGTGGCCAGTCCTCTTCTGGCTGTGCCGGGTGGAGATTATAACAGAACCATGCCAAGATGTTCCAAAAATGTTCATAAGTGACAAGCATGGTCAAATAATAATCAGGAATAAATCTCAGTTGGCTTTTCATAGCCGATCATTAAGAGTTGAAAACAGCAGGTCTGGGACAGGTAGGGGTTCCATAACGCGCAGGCAGAACAGTTGAAACTGGAATAGCAGCAAGGCCAGGCGGACTGGGGACAGCAAGGAGTCACCACGGCCGGTAGTCCCGACGTATGGTCCTAGGGCTCAGGTCTCTCAGTTGGCTTTTCATAGCCGATCATTAAAGAGTTGAAAACAGCAGGTCTGGGACAGGTAGGGGTTTCGTAGCCGAGGCAGAACAGTTGAAACTGGAATAGCAGCAAGGCCAGGCGGACTGGGGACAGCAAGGTGTCATCATGCCCGGTAGTCCTGACGTATGGTCCTAGGGCTCAGGTTCTCAGAGAGAAAGAGAGAACGAGAGAATTAGAGAGAGCATACTTAAATTCACACAGGACACTGGATAAGACAGGAGAAGTACTCCAGGTATAACCAACTAACCCCAGCCCCCGACACATAAACTACTGCAGCATAAATACTGGAGGCTGAGACAGGAGCGGTCCGGAGACACTGTGGCCCCATCCGAAGAAACCGGACAGGGCCAAACAGGAAGGATATAACCCCACCCACTCCGCCAAAGCACAGCCCCCGCACCACTAGAGGGATATCCCCAACCATCAACTTACAATCCTGAGACAAGGCGAGTATAGCCCACAGAGGTCTCCACCACAGCACAAACCAAGGGGGTCGCCAACCCAGACAGGAAGATCACGTCAGTAACTCAACCCACTCAAGTGACGCACCCCTCCCAGGGACGGCATGAAAGAGCACCAGCAAGCCAGTGACTCAGCCCCTGCAACAGGGTTAGAGGCAGAGAACCCCAGTGGAGAGGGGAACCGGCCCGGCAGAGACAGCAAGGGGCTGTTCGTTGCTCCAGCCTTTCCGTTCACCTTCACACTCCTGGGCCAGACTACACTCAATCATATGACCTACTGAAGAGATAAGTCTTCAGTAAAGACTTCAAAGGTTGAGACCGAGTCTGCGTCTCTCACATGGGTAGGCAGACTGTTCCATAAAAATGGAGATCTATAGGAGAAAGCCCTGCCTCCCGCTGTTTGCTTAGAAATTCTAGGGACAATTAGGAGGCCTGCGTCTTGTGACCGTAGCGTACGTATTGGTATGTACTGGCAGGACCAACTCGGAAAGATAGGTAGGAGCAAGCCCATGTAACGCTTTATAGGTTAACAGTAAAACCTTGAAATCAGCCCTTGCCTTAACAGGAAGCCAGTGTAGGGAAGCTAGCACTGGAGTAATATGATCAAATTTCTTGGTTCTAGTCAGGATTCTAGCAGCCGTATTTAGCACTAACTGAAGTTTATTTAGTGCTTTATCCGAGTAGCCGGAAAATAGAGCATTGCAGTAGTCTAACCTAGAAGTAACAAATGCATGGATTAATTTTTCTGCATCATTTTGGACAGAAAATTTCTGATTTTTTGCAATGTTACGTAGATGGAAAAAAGCTGTCCTTGAAACAGTCTTGATATGTCCGTCAAAAAGAGAGATCAGGGTCAAGAGTAACACCCGAGGTCCTTCACAGTTTTATTTGAGACGACTTTACAACCATCTAGATGAATTGTCAGATTTAACAGAAGATCTCTTTGTTTATTGGGACCTAGAACAAGCATCTCTGTTTTGTCCGAGTTTAAAAGTAAAACGTTTTCAGCCATCCACTTCCTTATGTCTGAAACACAGGCTTCTACCGAGGGCAATTTTGGGGCTTCACCATGTTTCATTGAAATGTACAGCTGTGTGTCATCCGCATAGCAGTGAAAGTTAACATTATGTTTTCGAATAACATCCCCAAGAGGTAAAATATATAGTGAAAACAATAGTGGTCCTAAAACGGAACCTTGAGGAACACCGAAATGTACAGTTGATTTGTCGGAGGACAGACCATTCACAGAGACAAACTGATATCTTTCCGACAGGTAGGATCTAAACCAGGCCAGAACTTGTCCGTGTAGACCAATTTGGGTTTCCAGTCTCTCCAAAAGAATGTGGTGATCGATGGTGTCAAAGGCAGCACTAAGGTCTAGTAGCACGAGGACAGATGCAGAGCCTCGGTCTGACGCCATTAAAAGGTCATTTACCACCTTCACAAGTGCAGTCTCAGTGCTATGATGGGGTCTAAAACCAGACTGAAGCATTTCGTATACATTGTTTGTCTTCAGAAAGGCAGTGAGTTGCTGCGCAACAGCTTTTTCTAAAATTTTTTGAGAGGAATGGAAGATTCGATATAGGCCGATAGTTTTTATATTTTCCGGGTCAAGGTTTGGCTTTTTCAAGAGAGGCTTTATCACTGCCACTTTTAGTGAGTTTGGTACACATCCGGTGGATAGAGAGCTGTTTATTATGTTCAACATAGGAGGGCCAAGCACAGGAAGCAGCTCCTCAGCAGTTTAGTAGGAATAGGATCCAGTATGCAGCTTGAAGGTTTAGAGGCCATGATTATTTTCATCATTGTGTCAAGAGATATAGTACTAAAAACACTTAAGTGTCTCTCCGATCCCAGGCCCTCGCAGAGCTGTGCAGATCCAGGACAGCTAAGCCCTGGAGGAATACGCAGATTCAAAGAGGAGTCCGTAATTTGCTTTCTAATGGTCATGATCTTTTCCTCAAAGAAGTTCATGAATTTATCACTGCTGAAGTGAAAGCCATCCTCTCTTGGGGAATGCTGCTTTTTAGTTAGCTTTGCAACAGTATCAAAAATAAATTTTGGATTGTTCTTATTTTCCTCAATTAAGTTGGAAAAGTAGGATGATCGAGCAGCAGTGAGGGCTCTTCGGTACTGCACGGTACTGTCTTTCCAAGCTAGTCGGAAGACTTCCAGTTTGGTGTGGCGCCATTTCCGTTCCAATTTCCTGAAGCTTGCTTCAAAGCTCGGGTATTTTCTGTATACCAGGGAGCTAGTTTCTTATGACAAATGTTTTTCGTTTTTAGGGGTGCAACTGCATCTAGGGTATTGCGCAAGGTTAAATTGAGTTCCTCAGTTAAGTGGTTAACTGATTTTTGTCCTCTGACGTCCTTGGGTAGGCAGAAGGAGTCTGGAAGGGCATCAATTAATTTTTGTGTTGTTTGAGAATTTATAGCACGACTTTTGATGCTCCTTGGTTGGGGTCTGAGCAGATTATTTGTTGCGATTGCAAATGTAATAAAATGGTGGTCCGATAGTCCAGGATTTTGTGGAAAAACATTAAGATCTACAACATTTATTCCATGGGACAAAACTAGGTCCAGAGTATGACTGTGGCAGTGAGTAGGTCCAGAGACATGTTGGACAAAACCCACTGAGTCGATAATGGCTCCGAAAGACTTTTGGAGTGGGTCTGTGGACTTCTCCATGTGAATATTAAAATCACCAAAAATTAGAATATGATCTGCTATGACTACAAGGTCTGATAGAATTCAGGAAACTCAGAGAGGAACGCTGTATATGGCCCAGGAGGCCTGTAAACAGTAGCTATAAAAAGTGATTGAGTAGGCTGCATAGATTTCATGACTAGAAGCTCAAAAGATGAAAACGCCATTTTTTTTTTGTAAATTGAAATTTGCTATCGTAAATGTTAGCAACACCTCCGCCTTTGCGGGATGCACGGGGAATATGGTCACTAGTGTAACCAGGAGGTGAGGCCTCATTTAACACAGCAAATTCATCAGGCTTAAGCCATGTTTCAGTCAGGCCAATCACATCGAGATTATGATCAGTGATTAGTTCATTGACTATGACTGCCTTTGAAGTGAGGGATCTAACATTAAGTAACCCTATTTTGAGATGTGAGGTATCACGATCTCTTTCAATAATGGCAGGAATGGAGGAGGTCTTTATCCTAATAAGATTGCTAGGGTGAACACCGCCATGTTTAGTTTTGCCCAACCTAGGTCGAAATGTCTTGAGTCAATAAGTATTTAACCCCTTTGTTATGGTAAGCCTAAATAAGTTCAGGAGTGAACATGTGCTTAACAAGTCACATAAGTAGCATGGACGCTGTGTGCAATAAGTGTTTAACATGATTTTTGAATGACTACATCATCTCCGTAACCCAAACATATAGTTATCTGTAAGGTCCCTCAGTCAAGCAGTGAATTTCAATCACAGATTCAACCACAAAAACCAGGGAGGTTTTTCCAATGCCTCGCAAAGAAGGGCACCTATTGGTAGATGGGTAATAATACAAAAAGCAGACATTGAATATCCCTTTGAGGAAGGTGAAGTTATTAATTACACTTTGCATGGTGTATCAATACACCCAGTCACTTAAATGAAATGAAATTTTATTTGCCACATGCGCCAAATACAACAAGTGTACCCTTTTACCGTGAAATGCTTACTTACAAGCCCTTTTCCAACAATTCAGTTAAAAAGTAATACAATTAACAAATAGATAAAAATAAAATAGTAACACAATAAAATAACACAATAAAATAACAATAACGAGGTTATATAGAAGGAGTACCTTTACCGAGTCAGTTGGGGGGATTGATTGAGGTAATGTAAAATGAGGGAAAAAAGTATTTGATCCCCTGCTGATTTTGTACGTTTGCCCACTGACAAAGACATGATCAGTCTATAATTTTAATGGTAGGTTTATTTGAACAGTGAGAGACAGAATAACAACAACAAAATCCAGAAAAGCGCATGTCAAAAATGTTATAAATTGATTTGCATTTTAATGAGGGAAATAAGTATTTGACCCCTCTGCAAAACATGACTTAGTACTTGGTGGCAAAACCCTTGTTGGCAATCACAGAGGTCAGACGTTTCTTGTAGTTGGCCAACAGGTTTGCACTCATCTCAGGAGGGATTTTGTCCCACTCCTCTTTGCAGATCTTCTCCAAGTCATTAAGGTTTCGAGGCTGATGTTTGGCAACTCGAACCTTCAGCTCCCTCCACAGATTTTCAATGGGATTAAGGTCTGGAGACTGGCTAGGCCACTCCAGGACCTTAATGTGCTTCTTCTTGAGCCATTCCTTTGTTGCCTTGGCCGTGTGTTTTGGGTCATTGTCATGCTGGAATACCCATCCACGACCCATTTTCAATGCTCTGGCTGAGGGAAGGAGGTTCTCACACAAGATTTGACAGTACATGGCCCAGTCCATCGTCCCTTTGATGTGGTGAAGCTGTCCTGTCCCCTTAGCAGAAAAACACCCCCAAAGCATAATGTTTCCACCTCCATGTTTGACGGTGGGGATGGTGTTCTTGGGGTCATAGGCAGCTTTCCTCCTCCTCCAAACACGGCAAGTTGAGTTGATGCCAAAGAGCTCGATTTTGGTCTCATCTGACCACAACACTTTCACCCAGTTCTCCTCTGAATCATTCAGATGTTCATTGGCAAACTTCAGACGGCCCTATATATGTGCTTTCTTGAGCAGGGGGACCTTGCGGGCGCTGCAGGATTTCAGTCCTTCACGGCTCAGTGTGTTACCAATTGTTTTCTTGGTGACTATGGTCCCAGCTGCATTGAGATCATTGACAAGATCCTCCCGTGTAGTTCTGGGCTGATTCCTCACCGTTCTCATGATCATTGCAGCTCCACGAGGTGAGATCTTGCATGGAGCCCCAGGCAGAGGGAGATTGACAGTTATTTTGTGTTTCTTCCATTTGCGAATAATCGCACCAACTGTTGTCACCTTCTCACCAAACTGCTTGGCGATGGTCTTGTAGCCCATTCCAGCCTTGTGTAGGTCTACAATCTTGTCCCTGACATCCTTGGAGAGCTCTTTGGTCTTGGCCATGGTGGAGAGTTTGGAATCTGATTGATTGATTGTTTTCTGTGGACAGGTGTCTTTTATACAGGTAACAAGCTGAGATTAGGAGCACTCCCTTTAAGAGTGTGCTCCTAATCTCAGCTCGTTACCTGTATAAAAGACACCTGGGAGCCAGAAATCTTTCTGATTGAGAGGGGGTCAAATACTTATTTCCCTCATTAAAATGCAATCCAATTTATAACATTTTTGACATGCGTTTTTCTGATTTTTGTTTTGTTCTTCTGTCTCTCACTGTTCAAATAAACCTACCATTAAAAATATAGACTGATCATTTCTTTGTCAGTGGGCAAACATACAAAATCAGCAGGGGATCAAATACTTTTTTTCCCTCACTGTACATGTACAGTGGGGGAAAAAAAGTATTTAGTCAGCCACCAATTGTGCAAGTTCTCCCACTTAAAAAGATGAGAGAGGCCTGTAATTTTCATCATAGGTACACGTCAACTATGACAGACAAATTGAGAAAAGAAATCCAGAAAATCACATTGTAGGATTTTTAATGAATTTATTTGCAAATTATGGTGGAAAATAAGTATTTGGTCACCTACAAACAAGCAAGATATCTGTCTCTCACAGACCTGTAACTTCTTCTTTAAGAGGCTCCTCTGTGCTCCACTCGTTACCTGTATTAATGGCACCTGTTTGAACTTGTTATCAGTATAAAAGACACCTGTCCACAACCTCAAACAGTCACACTACAAACTCCACTATGGCCAAGACCAAAGAGCTGTCAAAGGACACCAGAAACAAAGTTGTAGACCTGCACCAGGCTGGGAAGACTGCATCTGCAATAGGTAAGCAGCTTGGTTTGAAGAAATCAACTGTGGGAGCAATTTTTAGGAAATGGAAGACATACAAGACCACTGATAATCTCCCTCGATCTGGGGCTCCACGCAGATCTCACCCCGTGGGGTCAAAATGATCACAAGAACGGTGAGCAAAATCCCAGAACCACACGGGGGGACCTAGTGAATGATCTGCAGAGAGCTGGGACCAAAGTAACAAAGCCTACCATCAGTAACACACTACGCCGCCAGGGACTCAAATCCTGCAGTGCCAGACGTGTCCCCCTGCTTAAGCCAGTACATGTCCAGGCCCGTCTGAAGTTTGCTAGAGTGCATTTGGATGATCCAGAAGAGGATTGGGAGAATGTCATATGGTCAGATGAAACCAAAATATAACTTTTTGGTAAAAACTCAACTCAGTCGTGTTTGGAGGACAAAGAATGCTGAGTTGCATCCAAAGAACACCATACCTACTGTGAAGCATGGGAGTGGAAACATCATGCTTTGGGGCTGTTTTTCTGCAAAGGGACCAGGACGACTGATCCGTGTAAAGGAAAGAATGAATGGGGCCATGTATTGTGAGATTTTTAGTGAAAACCTCCTTCCATCAGCAAGGGCATTGAAGATTAAATGTGGCTGGGTCTTTCAGCATGACAATGATCCCAAACACACCGCCCGGGCAACGAAGGAGTGGCTTCGTAAGAAGCATTTCAAGGTCCTGGAGTGGCCTAGCCAGTCTCCAGATCTCAACCCCATAGAAAATCTTTGGAGGGGAGTTGAAAGTCAGTGTTGCCCAGCGACAGCCCCAAAACTTCACTGCTCTAGAGGAGATCTGCATGGAGGAATGGGCCAAAATACCAGCAACAGTGTGTGAAAACCTTGTGAAGACTTACAGAAAACGTTTGACCTGTGTCATTGCCAACAAAGGGTATATAACAAAGTATTGAGAAACTTTTGTTATTGACCAAATACTTATTTTCCACCATAATTTGCAAATAAATTCATTAAAAATCCTACAATGTGATTTTCTGGATTTTTTTTCTTCTCATTTTGTCTGTCATAGTTGACGTGTACCTATGATGAAAATTACAGGCCTCTCTCATCTTTTTAAGTGGGAGAACTTGCACAATTGGTGGCTGACAAAATATTTTTTTTCCCCACTGTAGGTAGGGGGTGAAAAGCAGAATGTACGGTAGCTGTTTAATTAACTGTTCAGCAGTCTTATGGCTTTGGGTAGAAGCTGTTCAGGAGCCTTTTGGTCCCAGACTTGGCGCTCCGGTACCGCTTGCCATGCAGACTGTGACTTGGGTGACTGGAGTCTTTGACCGTGGTGATGCAGCAAGTCAAGATGCTCTCAATTGTGCAGGTGTATAACTTTTTGAGGATCTGAGGGCGCATGCCAAATCTTTTCAGCCTCCTGAGGGTTAAGAGGCGTTGTCGTTGTTAGGCCTACTGCTGCTAGGTAGCTCTCTCTCTGCTCTCCCCCTCCCCTCTGTCTGTCCTTGATTGCAGGAGTGAAGTCTGGTGTGCGGGAGTCAGGGTTCCAGCTGCAGCTCATTCACCATAATCACCTCAGCCTTTAAGACCCAGTCAAACTTTCCACTCATCGTCAGATCATAGTCAAGACAACCATGTTAGTCTCGCTGCCGACTCAACCTGTCTGTTTTCGCTCTTGTGTTTTTTGGACTGTTTATTTACTTTTTTCTCCTGTGCCACAGATATTTGGAACCTGACTCCTGCCTCCGCTTCACTCCTGCCACCACCATCCTGCTCTTCACTATCGGGCCTCTCCTTTGGACTCACCACGGACACTAGGACATAACGGTACCACACCTGCCCTGACCTGGATCTGTACCCTCCCTGTAACCTGGACTTGCTCTTCCCCATTTATTGGAAACCTGGACTATTGAACATTATAATAAACCTGTTAAAACTTCTCTGGCTTGGTGTACTTGTCTGCATTTGGGTTCTATCCAGTTAAATCATAACAGTCGTGCCCTCTTCACGGCTGTGTTGGTGTGTTTGGACCATGATAGGTCCTTAGTGATGTGGACACAGAGGAACTTGAAGCTCTAAATCGTCTCCACTACAGCCCTGTCGATGTGAATGGGGGAGTGCTTTGCCCTCCGTTTCCTGTAGTCCACGATCAGCTCCTTTGTCTTGCTGATGTTAAGGGAGAGGTTGTTGTCCTTGCACCACACTGCCAGGTCTCTGACCTCCTCCCTGTAAGCTGTCTCATCATCGGCAGTGATCAGGCCTACCACCGCTGTGTCGTCAACAAACTCCCCTTTCCATATAGTGTAGGTCAAACCGTTCGGGACGCTACAAACGTTTTTGTGAGAAGACAGATTTTCAGGATGTCTCCTGGTCTGACAAACACCGCTCTAGCTCTGCAACCTTTCACCGCAGATGCGGAAGTGTGACACTGGCGGAGACGCATCCAATGCAAAAACAGATATCTCTAGCTTAAACTGCCAGATTTTTATGGAGATTTTTTTGTTATGTAACTTAGATTGATGCACCGGTGCGTCAATCGACTCTTGGAGGTTAACAGTGTTTACATACTGTTTTACCCACTTTATCTGTACATGTACCTGCCAAAATAAAGGAAACACATGAGTAAATAAGGCTTACAAAGTATATTTAAAGCAGGTGTTTTCACACAGGTGTGGTTCATGAGTTAATTAAGCAATTAACATCCAATCATGCTTAGGGTCATGTATAAAAATGCCTAGTTGCCCATTATTTTGGCTACCATGGCTAGAAGAAGAGATCTCAGGTGAATTTGAAAGAGGGGTCTCAAAGGAGAATAGGGGGTTTAAAGGGTGTGTGTGTGAGTGTGTGTGTCTCAGTCACCAGATCTCAACCCAACTGAACACTCCTGGGAGATTCTGGAGAGGTACCTGAGACAGCGTTTTTCACCACCATCAACAAAATACCAAATTATGGAATTTCTCGTGGAAGAATGGTGTCGCATCCCTCCAATATAGTTCCAGACACTTGTAGAATCTATGCCAAGGCACATTGAAGCTGTTCTGGCTCGTGGTGGCCCAACGCCCTATTATGACACTTTATGTTGGTGTTTCCTTTATGTTGGCAGTTATCTGTATTCTAGTCATGGCTTATCCTATATAACTACTGCTGTACAGATCTTTTCTATTCATAAACATTACCAGTCAAAAGTTTTAGAACACCTACTCATTCAAGGGTTTTTCTTAATTTTTACTAATTTCTACATTGTAGAATAATAGTGAAGACATCAAAACTATGAAATAACACATATGGAATCATGTAGTAAGCAAAAAAAGTGTTAAACAAATCAAAATATATTTGAGATTTGAGATTCTTCAAATGGCCACCCTTTGCCTTGACGACAGCTTTGCACACTCTTGGCATTCTCTCAACCAGCTTCACCTGGAATGCTTTTCCAACAGTCTTGAAGGAGTTCCCACATATGCTGAGCACTTGTTGGCTGCTTTTCCTTCACTCTGCGGTCCGACTCATCCCAAACCATCTCAATTTAGTTGAGGTCGGGAGATTGTGGAGGCCAGGTCATCTGATGCAGCACTGCATCACTCTCCTTCTTGGTAAAATAGCCCTTACACAGCCTGGAGGTGTGTTGGGTCATTGTCCTGTTGAAAAACAAATGATAGTCACACTAAGCCCAAACCAGATGGGATGGCGTATCGCTGCAGAATGCTGTGGTAGCCATGCTGGTTAAGTGTGCCTTTAATTCGAAGTAAATCACAGACAGTGTCACCAGCAAAGCACCCTCACACCCATAACACCTCCTCCTCCATGCTTTACAGAGGGAAAAACACATAATCCGTTCACCCACACCGTGTCTCACAAAGACACATCAGCTGGAACCAAAAATCTCCAATTTGGACTCCAGACCAAAGGACACATTTCCACCGGTCTAATGTCCATTGCTCGTGTTTCTTGGTCCAAGCAAGTCTCTTCTTATTATTGGTGTCCTTTAGTAGTGGTTTCTTTGCAGCAATTCGACCATGAAGGCCTGATTCACGCAGTCTCCTCTGAACAGTTGATGTTGAGATATGTCTGTTACTTGAACTCTGTGAAGCATTTATTTGGGCTGCAATTTCTGAGGCTGGTAACTCTAATGAACTTATCCTCTGCAGCAGAGGTAACTCTGGGTCTTCCTTTCCTGTGGCGGTCCTCATGAGAGCCAGTTTCATCATAGCGCTTGATGGTTTTTGCGACTGCACTTGAAAAAACTTTCAAAGTTCTTGAAATGTTCCAAATTGACTGACATTCATGTCTTAAAGTAATGATGGGCTGTCGTTTCTCTTTGCTTATTTGAGCTGTTCTTGCTATAATATGGACTTGGTATTTTACCAAATAGGGCTATCCCCCCTACCTTGTCACAACACAACTGATTGGCTCAAACGCATTAAGAAGGAAATAAATTCCACAATTTAATTTTTAAGAAGGCACACCTGTTAATTGAAATGAATTCCAGGTGACTACCTCATGAATCTGGTTGAGAGAATGCCAAGAGTGTGCAAATCTGTCATCAAGGCAAAGGGTGGCTATTTGAAGAATCTCAAATATAAAATATATTTTGATTTGTTTAACACTTTTTGGTTACTACCTGATTCCATATGTGTTATTTCATAGTTTTGATGTCTTCACTATTATTCTACAATGTAGAAATTAGTAAAAATAAAGAAAAACCCTTGAATGAGTAGGTGTTCTAAAACTTTTGACTGGTAGTGTACTGTCCATACTGTCTATACACACCATTTATATATACAGTGCATTCGGAAAGTATTCAGACCTCTTGACTTTTTCCACATTTTGTTACATTACAGCCTTATTTTAAAATGGATGTAATTGTTTTTTTCCTCATCAATCTACACACAATACCTCATAATGACAAAGCAAAAACAAGTTTTTAGAAAGTTTTGCAAATGTATTAAAAATCGGAAATATTACATTTACATTAGTATTCAGACTCTTTACTCAGTACTTTGTTGAAGCACCTTTGGAAGCGATTACAGCCTCAAGTCTTCTTGGGAATGCGCTACAAGCTTGGCACACCTGTATTTGGGGTGTTTCTCCCATTCTCTCTGCAGATCCTCTCAAGCTCTGTCAGGTTGGATGGGGAGCGTCGCTGCACAGCTATTTTCACGTCTCTCCAGAGATGTTCGATCAGGTTCAAGTCAGAGCTCTGGCTGGGCCATTCAAGGACTTTCAGAGACATGTCCTGAAGCCACTCCTGAGTTGTCTTGGCTGTGTGCTTAGGGTCGTTGTCCTGTTGGAAGGTGAACCTTCGCCCCCAGTCTGAGGTCCTGAGAGCTCTGGAGCAGGTTTTCATCAAGGATCTCTCTGTACTTTGCGCCGTTCTTCTTTCCCTTGATCCTGACTAGTCTCCCAGTCCCTGCCGCTGAAAAACATCCCCATAGCATGATGCTGCCACCACCATGCTTCACTGTAGGGATGGTGCCAGGTTTCCTCCAGACGTGAGGCATGGCATTCAGGCCAAAGAGTTCAATATTGGCTTGGCACCTCCCATCTCCACAGAGGAACTCTGGAGCTCTGTCAGAGTGACCATCGGGTTCTTGGTCACCTCCCTGACCAAGGCCCTTCTCCCCCGATTGTTCAGTTTGGCCGGGCGGCCAGCTCTAGGAAGAGTCTTGGTGGTTCCAAACTTCTTACATTTAAGAATGATGGAGGCCACTGTGTTCTTGTGGACCTTCAATGTTGCAGAAATCTTTTTGTACCCTTCCCCATATCTGTGCTTCGACACAATCCTGTCTCGGAGCTCTACGGACAATTCCTTCGACCTCATGGCTGGGTTTTTGCTCTGACATGCACTGTCAACTGTGGGACCTTATATAGACAGGTGTGTGCCTTTCCAAAGCATGTCCAATCAATTTAATTTACCACAGGTGGACTCCAATCAAGTTGTAGAAATCTCAAGGATGGTCAATGGAAACCGGATGCACCTGAGCTCAATTTCGAGTCTCACAGCAAAGGGTGTGAATACTTATGTAAATAAGGTATTTCTGTATTTTATATTTTATACATTTGCAAAAAAATCTTAAAACCTGTTTTCGCTTTGTCATTATGGGGTATTGTGTGTAGATTGATAAGAAACAAAATAATGTATTCCATTTTAGAATAAGGCTGTAACATAACAAAATTTGGGAAAAGGAAGGTGTCTGAATACTTTCCAAACGCAATGTATTTATATTCAGGACTCTGACTACTGATATTTCTGATATTTTCAAACTTTTGGGATTATGTGTGTATTGTTATTGTATTGCAAGATATTACTGCACTGTTGGAGCTAGAAACATAAGCATTTTGCTGCACGTGCGATAACATCTGCAAATCTTTGTACGCGACCAATAAACTTTGATTTGATTTGATTATCATAATATTTAGTTGTACAGCTGTGGTCTGTCGAGGTTATCGGGACAGTAGCCTATTACACCCAGTCTTTAATTGTTGGATAACAAAAGTAGGCTGTAAAAGGCTCCTTAACAGCTTCTACCCCCAAGCCATAAGACTGCTGAACAATTAGTGAAATGGCCACCGGGACTATTTGCATTGACACCCCCCTTTCTTTTTACACTGCTGCTACTCGCTGTTTATTATCCTTTACCCATACCTACATGTACAAATTACCTTGACTAACCTGTACCCCCGCACATTGACTCGGTACCGCTACCTCCTGTATATAGCCTCATTATTGTTACATTATTGTGTTACTTTTTTCATTTTAATTTTTTACTTTAGTTTATTTAGTAAATATTTTCTTTAATCTATTTTCTTAAAACTGCATTTTTGGTTAAAGGCTTTAAGTAAGCATTTCACGGTAAGGTTTACACCTGTTGTATTCGGCGCATGTGACAAATACAATTTTATTTTATTTTATTTGATGAGAGTATAAAAAATATTGACTATAATTGTGCTGTTTCATCAATTTATACAGCTTGTGCCATAAGGGGTTGTCCTATGTTTATTTTGCATACAATCTTCCCACAACTTTCTGGGAATGGTGCAGGATAGTTGCTTGGCTTTGGAACATTCTCCGCACCTTTAAGGAACGTGACAAAAAAACATTTTCTTGGTATTTCATTACTTTAACAGAACGTTTCCTAAAAGTTAAAACATGGTTACATTTCATTTCAATTTTGGTAATGTTCTAGGAACATTCTCCAACTGGTTTGAGATTGGGAATGTTCTCAAATAGTTCAGAGAATGTTAAGAGACAATGTTCTAGTGTGGGAATTTCAGTACTTCAACATAATGTTTCCTATAGGTTTCCTCATGGTTCTATATAAAGTAATGTTCTCAGAAAGTTCAGAGAACGTTAAGAAACACAGTTCTTCTGTGGGAATTTCAGGAAACTAAGAATGTTATTTAAAAACATATTCATTCCATTCTCAGAAAACTTTCCATAAAAACCACATGAAAACTTTAGTATCGTACATTCCGTTCTATTTATTATTTATTTATATACATTCCGTTCTCAGCGTCAACAAAACTCTATCTTCTGTCTTGTTAGGAGTATTTAAGTGTATTGGCCATGCCCACTAATTGGCCACACCTGATCTCAAGGGTCGTGTCTACACTTGACACTTACATGTGACTTCTGCTATCAGAATACAAAGATCACTTTTAAAAGATGGGTTTGGATGCACAAAAGTCGCTTTGTGGTCTGATTGTGTTCAGATCTGGCTGACCACTTCAGGAGGTGGTCAGGGATGTATTGTGTGCAGATTTCTCCTCAGTCTGGACGCAATCAGACTACCGAAAGCGCATACAGTGGGCTCATCAGCACTCCTCCCACAAGTCTCCAGAAAACTTGTATTTTGGGACTGAGAGGCACCTTTTCAGTATAATGTTGGAGGAAATGTGTTTGCTGGCCTCAAAAATGCTAGCCATCTAGCTAATTTAGAAAAAATAGAGTTATGCTAACCTGTTTGCAATCCATTTAGCGTTGCTTGCTAGCTAGCTGGCTAGCTACAGAGGTTAGCTGGCTGTCACGCCCTGGCTCTGGGGACTCTTTAATGTTGAGCCAGGGTGTGTAGGTTCTATGTTATAGTTTTCTAGGTTTCTGTTCTAGATCGTTGTATTTCTGTGTTGGCTAGGGTGGTTCCCAATCAGAGGCAGCTGATTCTCGTGGGCTCTGATTGGGTACCAT
>NW_025538219.1:0-21816 GCF_020615455.1 Coregonus clupeaformis | reverse complement strand
TGTAATGCACTCTCCAGGTGTGCTTCTGTTGCTACATTCACCACTCGTTTTATGCCTCCGTTATGATGCGCATCATCATTATTGCTCCGTAAATTTTCATCGGATTTATCCGCTTATTTGCTCATTTTTGCTCCTGTATATGCGCATCATCGGGTTGTTTCTTATTGCGCGTCATCGGTTATTTCCGCTGTATTGCCATCAGCTCGGATTTTATGCCTCCGCTTTATGCGCATTCTTTATCCTCCTGTATGGTGCGCATCATCGGATTGATGTCTCTCTTATGATGCGCATCATCGGATTGATATGCCGTCCCTTATATTCATCTTATTCTCCTTTTATCATCGTTATTCCTCTGCTATATATTGCATCACTCTTTTTCCTGTATATACCATCTCGGTTTTCCTTATCGTGCCATCATCATTTTCTCTCTTTATTTATATTTTCTGTTTCCATCCTCGGATTATTCTCCCTGTATTCGCCATCATCGGGATTGATTGCCTCCGCTTATAATCATCCTCATTATTGTCTCTTATTTCCATTCGGGTTGTTCTTTTATAATGCCATCATCGATTATATCCTCCGCTATATAATGCCATCTTTGTCGATCCCTTATATATCTGGTTATATGCCTCTTATAATCATCATCGAGATTTATATGCCGTCTGCTTATCGTCATTTATTCCTGTTCATTCCTCCCTTATATGCTTTTGATTGCATCTTCATCGTCGATTATTTCCGCTTATAATACGATCCTCATTATTTCCCTGTATATCCATCTCTTATATGCCATCCCTATATTCTCATCTAACTTTTCCATCATCGAATTGATTGCCGTCCGCTATATATTGCGCCTCCTCGGGATTGATTGCCTCCGCTTATCATCGCCTCCTCGATTGATTGCCGTCCCTTATCCATCTTTATTGCCATCCGCTTATTCCCTCCCTCGATTGATTGGTCCTTTTGCCTTCCTCGATTATTCTCTTATTATCTTTATTCTCTGTAATGCGATCATCTTATTGCTTATTCTATCATCGTTGATTGCCGTCCCTGTATATTATATTCTCTATATTCATTGGTTTTCCATCTGTATTCCATCATCGTATTCCTCCACTTATATGCATCCTCGTTTTGCCTCCCTTTATGTCCTCATCTTTTTCTTATATCCATCTATTATTGCTCCTATATGTGCGCATCTGATTGATATGCCATCCGCTGTATAATACGCATCTGATTTTATCTCCCTTTTGCATCATATTATTGCCTCCGCTGTATTTGCGCACCTCCTCGATTGAATATGCCGATCTGCTGTATAATGGCATCATATTATATCCGTCCTATATGATGCGCATCATCATTATTTCCGCTTTTCATCATCGGATTATTGCTCTGTTTGCATCTATTATTGCCTCCCTGCTCACTCTCATTATTCCTCCCTGTATAATGCGCATCTTTCGATTATTCGTCTTTATTCATCATGTTTTCCTTGTTGTCATCTTTTTGTCCCTATCATGATTGATTGCCTCCGCTTATAATCGCGTCTGGATTTTTCCTCCTTTATCCATCATGAGTTATTCTTATTAATCGCATCACTCTTTATCCCTGTTTTGCGCACTCATCGGTTGTTTGCCTCTTTTTCATCTTTTTCCTTATATCATCTTTTCTCCAATCATATCTAATTGTATGCCTCCGCTATTATCCCTCTCGGTTTCCGTCCTTATTATCATCGATTTTCCCTATTTATCTCGGTTATTCTCCCTTATAATCCATCATGTTATATGCGTCCTGTATATGCCTTCCGTCCGGATTATATGCTCCGCTTATAATCCATCTGTTGATTCTCGTGTATATTCGCCTCCTCATTATTATCCGTACTATATATCCATCTCTGGATTTTCCCGTCCGCTGTATAATCCTTGTTATCCGTCCCTTATATGCGCATCATCGTATTTCCCTATATCATGCGCATCCTCCAGATTATTCCTCCGCTTTATCATCATCTTTTCCTCCCTGTATATTCTCATCATCTGTTTAATGCTCTATTGATATCCGTCCCTATTAATCATCGTCATTATCTGCCGTCCGCTGTATATCGCACTCCTCGGATTGATTCTCCTATTTGCGCATCATCATTATATCCTCCCTTATTGCCATCACTTTTTGCCGTCTTATCTCATCCTCGTTATTCTCTGCTATTATCCATCATTTATTCCTCCCTTTTTTTTTCTATTTATCATCGATATCCATCCGTTATTCACTCGATTATTGCCATCTCTTATTTTCCATCAGCTCGGTTTTCTCCGCTTATAATCCATCATGATTTATGCGTCTTATCTCATGTTTATGCTCCCTTATCCATCCTCGGATTATATGCCTCCGCTATATATCGTACGCATCATCATTTATTTTTTATCATTCTTATTTCCCTTTCATCGGTTATTTCTTATTCCATTGATTTTCTTTTTTTCTCGTGTATGATCCATCTCTGATATCCTCCTTCTGATGCGCATCATCATTATGTGGTCCCTGTATGTTACCACTCATCGTTGTATCCGTCGCTTATTTGCGTATCATGGATTATATCCTCCCTTATAATCGCGCACTCCTCGGATTGATTTCTGTATGTGCGTATCTCGGATTGATATGCCTCCCTTATAATGCGCATCATCATTTATCTCCTTATCGCCATCATCGGATTATTGCCTCCTTCTCGCATCATCGGTTATATTTCTTGTAATCCATCATCGATTATATGCCGTCCTTATTTATCATCGGATTATATCTCCCTTTTCGCATCATTTATTTATCCCTTCCACTCTCGTTTTCCGCTGTATATCCCATCTCGGATTATATGCCATCCGCTTATGATGCGCCTCCTCGGGATTGATTCCGTCTGTATAGTCCATCATCGTTGATATTCTTTATCCATCTCGATCTGATATGCCATCTATATTGCCTTGGTTATTGGTCCTATATAATGCGCATCCTCGATTATATCTCCCTTTAATCCATCCTCGGTTTTTCCTCCCTATATAATCTCTCGATTTATTTTATATCTTATTATTCCTCCGCTTTCCTCTATTTTCTGTTGTTCCGTCACTATGTAATCTCCTCGGGATTGATATGCCATCCACTATATAATGCACTTCACTCGATTGATATCTCTTTAATGCCATCCTTATCTCTCTGTATATCGCATCATCGGTTATTCTCCTTTATATCTCTTTTTGCGTTTTTCATCATCTTGTGTGCCTCTTATTTTGCCATCATCGATTGATATGCCGTCCTTTGGTCCATCCTCGGTTATTTCCTTATATCCATCCTCGATTGATATGCCGTCCGCTGTATTTGCGCATCGTCGGATTTTGCGTCCTTTATCATATTATATCCTCCGCTATATAATGCGCATCTGGTGTTATGTCTCTGTTAGTCTCATCATCTTTATTTCCTATGTTATCATCATTATATCTCCTTATAATGCGTTATTGATATGCCGATCCGCTGTATAATTCCATATCTTTATTCTTAATCCATCATCGATTGATTCTCCCTATATTCCATCCTCGATTGATTCCATCCACATATTCCATCTATTATATGCCGTCCACTGTATGATGCGCATCCTCGGATTATTGCCGTCCTTATAATGCACTCGGTTATATCCGTGTTATTTTCCTCTTGTCCCTATACTGATCCATCATATTATTCCGTCTGCTTATAATGCATCATCATTATATTCCGCTGTTAATGCGCTATATCGATTATATCCTCCCTTTGATTTGCCATCATCGATTGATATGCCTCCGCTGTATTCCATCATCGTTATATGCCGTCCCTTATGATGCGCATCATCGGATTGATATGCCTCTGCTATCTCGTACGCATCATCGATTGATATGCCTTATTCCCTCCTGGTTTTCCTCTATATAATCGCATCATCATTGTTATGCGTCTCTATGTCCATCATCTTTATGCCGTCCGCTGTATGATCGCATCACTCGGGTTTGTGCCGTCCGCTTTAATTCCATCATCATTATTGTCTTATGATCCATCTATTTCCTCCCTTTCATCGTTGTTGCCGTCTGCTGTGTTCCATCATTTTTGTCCTGTATTCTCATCTTGATTGCCTCCTGTATGGTGCGCACTCATCCGGTTGATATCGTCCGTTGTTTCATCGTTGTTCTCCGCTTTAATCGCATCCTCGGGTTATTGCCTCCGCTGTTGTGCGCATCATCGGTTATATCTCCCTGTATAATCGCATCATCTTATATCGTCCCTATATTGCGCATCCCCTCGGATTGATTGCCGTCCGCTTATAATCCCATCTCGATATTTCCACTATTCTCTCTTTTATGCCGTCCTTATCATGCGCATCCTCGGTTGATATCTCTGCTATATAATGCGCTTCATCGATTGATATGCCATCCGCTGTATGATGCGCATCCTCGGTTTTTGCCTCCGCTGTTGTGCGCATCATCGATTGATATGCCTCCCTGTATAATCTCACTCGGTTGATATCCTCTGCTGTATAGTGCCTATTTTTCCTCCCTATATGCCATCATTTTTGCCGTCCCTGTATAGTGCGCATCATCCGGGATTGCTCATGCCGTCCCTTATCTCGGATTTTCCGTCCTATATATGCGCATCATCGATTGATATGCCGTCCACTTATTCTTGTATTTGCCGTCCACTATATAATGCCATCTCGATTGTTCTCCACTTTATTGCGCATCATCAGTTGTTTCCTTTATTCTCGGATTATTCCTCCCTTTATGCGCATCATCGGTTGTATTCCTCTGTATGTCCATCACCTCGATTATTTCCTTATTATCACTCGGATTGATATGCCTCCGCTGTATATTCCGCATCATCGGATTGATATGCCGTCCGCTGTATTGCCTCCTCGGATTGATATCTCCGCTTATTTCGCATCATCGGATTATATGCCTCCCTGTATAATCGCACCTCATCGGTTATATGCCTCTGCTTGTCCTCTTTATACCCATATGCGCCATCATCGATTGATATGCGGTCTTATTGCGCATCTGTTATTTCTTTATCTCTTTGTCCATCTCTTATATCTCCTTGCTCAGTCGAGTTATTCCATCTATATTTTTTGTTGATTTCATCTGCTATTCGCATCACTTTATTCTCCGTTTTTATTGTTATCGTTATTTATCATCGATTGATATCCGTCCCTGTATAATGCGCATCATTTTTCCGTCCGCTCGTATGGTGCGCACTCATTTATATGCCGTCCGCTGTATAATACGCGTCTCTATTATTATCATCCGCTGTATTTTCATCATTGATTGCCATCCGCTTATATTACCACTCGTCGGATTATATCTTTGCCTCCTTTGTTCCGTCTATATTCATCATCGGGTTGATTCGTCTGCTATATGTCGCATCATCGGCTTGATATGCCGTCCGCTGTGATGCGCATCATCGGTTGATTGCCGTCTGCTTATGATCGCCTCATCGTTGATATGCCGTCGCTGTATAATTCGCATCATCGGATTTATCCGTCTACTATATAATCCGCATCCCTCGGATTATATGCCGTCCGCTTATGGTGCGCATCATCGGTTGATTGCCGTCCGCTGTATAATGCGCCCCTCCTCGGATTGATATGCCGTCCGCTGTTATATCGCATCATCGGATTGATATGCCGTCCGCTATGTATCATCATCGGATGGAATCCGCTGTATATGCGCATATCCTCGGATTGATATGCCGTCCACTATATAATGCGCATCTCTCGAGATTATTCCATCCGCTGTATCGTGCCATCATCGGATTATATGCCGTCTGCTATATAATCGCATCCCTCGGATTATTGCCGTCCGCTGTATTGCGCATCATCGATTGATATGCCGTCCACTTTTTCGCATCCTCGAGTTGATTCCTCTTTGATGCCATCATTTTCGTCCCTGTATGATCGCATCATCGGTTATATGCCGTCCTCTTAATGCATCCATCTTTATCCAATCCCTTTTCCATCTGGATTGATATGCCTCCGCTATATATCACATCCTCGGATTGATATCCGTCCCTATTGTGGTCTCGGGTTTATTCATCTGTATATCGCATCTGATTATTCTCCTGTTCTCATCATTATATCTCCCCTATTCCTATTTATATGCTTTTGATTCGTCCTTTCCATATCGGATTGTTGCGTCCCTTTGTTCATCATCGATTATATGCCGTCCCTATGTAATCATCATCGGTTATATCCTCCGCTGTGATGCCTTTCATTGTTCATCTTATTTGCCATCTCGATTTATGCCGTCCGCTGTAATTTCGCATCTTTGATATGCCGTCCGCTGTATGATCGCATCATCGGTTATATCCTCCTGTATATCGCATCTCGTTATTCCGTCCGCATGTATCGTGCGCATCATCGGATTGATATGCGTCCTCTATGTGCGCATCATCGGATTGATTGCCGTCCCTGTTTCCTCATCGGTTGATATTCCGCTTTATCGCATCATCGGGTTGATATGCCTCTTCTGTATGATCATCTCATTTTCCTCCCTTATAATGCCATCATTTGATATGCCTCCGCTGTATGATGCGATCATCCGGTTGATTCCTCCTTTGCTTCTTTTATCCGCTTTTACCATCATCTGGATTATATGCCGTGCTTTGTTCCATCATCGTTATTCCTCCGCTTATTCCTCTCTTTTCCTGTATGATGCGCATCATCGTTGTTTTCCCTGTATAATCCATCATTGATTTGTCTTATTTCCATCTGATTATATGCCTCCGCTTTATCGCATCATCGGTTTATCCTCCCTATATATCCTTGTTATATGTCTCTTTATTATCTCGATTATATGCCGTCCGCTTATAATGCCATCATCGGGATTGATTGCTCCGCTTTGATCCATCACTCGATTATTCTCCCTTTATCCATCATTTTTGCTCCCTTATATCATCCTCGGTTATTGCCTCCGTGTATGATCATCCTCGTTATTCCGTCCCTGTATAATCCATCACTCGTTATTCCGTCCGCTTTACGCATCATCGATTGATTCGTCCGCTTTGATGCGCATCATCGGATTGATATGCCTCCGCTGTATGATCCATCATCGGTTGATATCCGTCAGTGTTGCGCTTATTTTTCCTTTTTCCATCATGGTTATTCTGCTTATCCTCCTCGGATTGATATGCCGTCCTTATGATGCGTATCATCGATTTATTCCGCTGTATGATCGCATCATCGTTGATATGCCGTCCGCTGTATGATGCCATCATCTTTATCTATCGCTGTTGATGCGCATCATCGATTGATATGCCTCCCTGTATTGCTCTTTGATTTCTCTCTATTTTCCTCCCTTATGATGCCATCCTCGGATGATATGCCGTCCGCTGTATATGTGCTTCCTCATCATTATTGCCGTCTGCTATATGGTCCATCATCGTTGATATGCCGTCCACTATATAATGCGCATCATCGGATTGATATGCCGTCCCTGTTTGCGCATCATCGGATTATATGCCGTCCCTTATTCGCCTCATCGGATTATATGCCGTCTATTCATTGTTGATTTCTATTTCGCATCATCGTTATTCCATCCCTTTAATCCATCTTTTTTCCCTGTATATCCCATCCTCGGATTGTTTGCCGTCCGCTTATAATCGCATCATCGATTGATTGCCGTCCTTATATCCATCCTCGATTTATTCCCTATGATCGCAATTTATATCTCCGCTGTATTTCCATCATCGGTTATATGTCCGCTTATATTGCCATCATCGGATTGATTGCGTCTATGATCCATCATCGATTATATTCCCTTATTCTCCTCGGGATTGATTCCTCCTTATTCGCATCCCTCGGATTGATATGCCGTCCGCTATATAATCCGCATCATCGGATTGATATGCCGTCCACTTCTCATTTATATCTCCGCTTTAATGCGCATCTCTTCTCCTTTTTCCTCTCGATTATTTCCCTGTATAATTGCCATCTCTTATTCGTCCGCTTATATCCATCATTTTTCTCTGCTTTATCGCCTCTCAATATGTCCTGTATGCCATCATCGGACTATATGCAATCTTTATAATTCGCATCCTGTTGATTCCGTCTGCTATTATGTCTCTCGATTGTTTGCCGTCCCTTTTTGCGCATCGCTCGGATTGTTATGCCGTCCGCTATATATTCGCATCCTCGGATTGTTTCCTCTACTATGTAGTGCGCATCCTCGGATTATTCCGTCTGCTATGTAATCCATCTGTTATATGCTCTGCTTATTCCACATCTTTCCATCTGTATATCCATCATGATTGATATCCGTCCCTATATAATCGCATCCTCGGATTGATATGCTCCGTCCGCTCATATAATGCGCATCCTGATTATTCTCTTATTCCTCATCGTTTTGCCGTCCGCTTATGTATACCTCGGATTGATATGCGTCCCTTATGTCCATCTCGGATTGATTTCCTTTTCATCATCGGGTTGATGTCCCTTATTGCGCATCATCGGATTTTATCTCCGCTTATGATGCCCTCATCGGTTATTGCCGTCCGCTGTGTATCCATCATCGGATTATATGCCATCCACTGTATGTGCCTCTCGGATTGATTCCTCCCTTTTCCCTCATCGGATTGATATCCGTCCCTTATAATGCCATCATCGTTGATATGCTCCTATATAATCCATCATTTTATCTCCCTTATAATGCCATCTCGGATTGATATGCCGTCTGTATGTCGCTCATTTGATTGCCTCCCTTATGATGCGCATCATCGATTGATTTCCTTGTATCGCATATTATATGCCTCCGCTGTATGTTGCATCTCATTGTATGCTCCGTGTTTGTAGCATCTCTTTTGCCTTTTATGCGCATCATCGATTGATATCCGTCTTATATGCCATCCTCGGATTGATATGCCTCCGCTATACGTCATCTTTGATTGTCCTTTTCGCTCATCGGTTATATGCCGTCCGCTTATGATCCATCATCGATTGATTGCCTCTGCTATATAATCCATCATCTTATATCCGTCCACTGTGAGTCATCATCGGATTTCCTTTTCCATCGGTGGTTGATATCGTCCCTTTTTCTCATCCTCATTTTCGTCTTATGTTCCATTCTTGTTCTCCTTTTTGCGCTCATCCGGTATATCCTCCGCTTATAATGCGCATCTCGGTTGATATGCCGTCCTCTTATGATGCCATCATGTTGATTCCTCCCTTATGATCGCCCTCATCGGATTGATTCCTTTTCATCTCTGTATCCGTCTGCTTTGATTCATCATCGATTTTCCGTCCCTGTTGTCCATCATCTTTTGCCGTCCGCTTGTATCGCGTCATCGTTTTGCCGTCCGCTTATTGTCCATCACTCGGGTTGATATCTTCCCTTATGATGCGCATCACTCGATTATATATCCCCTGTATATTCGCATCTCGATTGATTGCCATCCCTTATGATCCCATCCTCGGTATCTCCTGTATAATCGCATCGCTCGGTATATTCTCCGTGTATCTCATCTTATTTCCTTTTGCCATCTCTTTTGCATCCGCTGTATATTCCATCTATTGATATGCGTCCGCTATATGATCCATCATGAGATTGATATCCGTCTTGTATATTGCGCGTCATGGTTGTGTGCGATCTTTATTCCATCTGGTTGATTGCATCCGCTATATAATGCGCATCATCGGTTATATCGTCCGCTATATAATGCGCCTCTCGGGATTATATGCCTCCGCTGTATAATCCATCTCTTATATCTCCCTTATATCCATCATATTGATTCCATCCGCTTATATGCCATCTCGGATTGATATGCCGTCCCTTGCGCTTCATCGGATTGATATGCCGTCCGCTTATAATCCATCATCGGATTGATTGCCGTCCCTATGTAGTGCGCATCCCTCGGATTGTTGCCGTCCCTGTTGTCGCATCATCGGATTATATGCCGTCGCTTATTGCGCATCCTCGGTTGATTCGCCTCTGCTGTGTGATGCGCTCATCATTTTGGTCCCTGTTCTGCGCATCATCGGATTGATATCCTCTGTATGATCGCATCACTCGATTGATATCCGTCCGCTGTATGTTGCGCATCCTCGATTATATGCCGTCTACTGTATATCGCATCATCGATTATTTCCCTTATGGTCCATCCTCATTGATATGCCGTCCCTGTTGATGCGCATCCTCGGATTGTTATGCATCCGCTTATAGTGCGCTCCTCATTGATATGCCGTCCGCTATATATCCTCATCGGTTATATGCCTCCTCTATTATTCCATCTCGGTTGATTATCCGCTTATAGTCCATATGGGATTTTGCCATCCGCTGTATGATGCGCATCATCGGTTATATGCCGTCCACTATATATGCCATCATCGGTTGATATCATCCTGTTTGTCCATCATATTTATGCCGTCCGCTGTATAATTGCGCATCATCGGTTGATTGCCGTCTGCTGTATAATGCGCATCATCGGATTGATATGCCTCCGCTGTATGATGCGCATCATCGGGTTGTTATGCCGTCCCTGTATATTGCGCATCATTTATATCCGTCCGCTGTCTGATGCGCATCATCGGATTATATGCCGTCCGCTTGTTTCGCATCTTATTGCGTCTGCTTTATGCCATCATCGATTGATATGCTCTCTTGTTCGCATCATGATTGATATTCCACTATATAATCCATCATCTATATCCTCTGTATAATGCCATCATCGGATTGATATGCCATCCCTTATTCGCATCATCGATTATATCCTCCTTATAATGCGCATCATCGGATTGATATGCCCTCCCTGTTATCGTGCGCATCCTCGGTTATATGCTCCGCTTATAATGCGCATCATCGGATTGTTATGCCGTCTATATAATGCTCCTGATTTTTCCTATTTGCTCACTCGATTATTCCTCCGCTGTATGATCCATCTCGGGTTATATGCCGTCCGCTGTATGATGCGCATCATCGGATTGATATGCCGTCCCTGTTAATTCGCATCATCGGCTTGATATGCCTCCGCTATTAGTGCCATCATCGGATTATATGCCGTCCCTTTATCGCATCTCGATTATATGCCATCCGCTGTTATGCGCATCATCGTTGTTGCTCCCTGTATTCGCACTCATCGTTATATGCCTCCGCTGTTGATTGCCATCATCGTTGTGTCTCTGTTTCTCATGTTGATTCGTCTGTTATGGTGCGCATCATCGGATTATATCTCCCTTATATGCCATCATCGTTATTGCCTCCGCTATATATGCCATCATATTTTTCCTCGTATGTATTGCGCGTCCTCGGATTGATTCCTCCCTTTATCCATCATTTATATCCTCCCTGTATATCCATCATCGGTTATTGCTCTCTTATAATGCGCATCATCGTTATATGCCGTCCGTTATAATGCGCATCATCGGATTGTATGCCGTCCGCTGTATGTTCTCATCATCTTTAGTCCCTTTTCGCATCTCATTGTTCCGTCTTTTGATATTCGGATTGATTCCGTCTGCTTTGATGCGCATCCTCAGTTTATGCCTCCCTGTATATTCATCTCGGTTGATTCCTCCCTGTTATGCCACTCACTCGATTATATGCCTCCTGTATGTGCCATCATCGGATTGATATCCGTCCCTGTTATCGCATATCGGATTATATGCTCTGCTGTATTCCATCCCGTCTGTATTTATCGCATCATCGGTTATTCCGTCGCTTTATTCCATCATATTATATGCCGTCCACTGTATGATGCGCATCTCGGTTTTGCCTCTCTGTATGATGCGCTCCATTTATTCCTCCGCTGTTTCCATCATTTGTTGTCGCTTATCGCATCTTTGATTCGTCTATATGCCATCATCGGATTATATGCCGTCCATATGTCCATTCGGATTGATATGCTTTCCCTTTATCCGTATCGGTTGATATGCCTCCTGTATAATCGCATCGTCGGATTGATTGCCGTCCGCTGTCTGATCATCTGATTGATTCCTCTCTGTATGTCCATCATCGGATTGTTGCCGATCCTGTTATCGCATCTCGGTTTTGCCGTCCCTTTGTGCATCATTTATATGGTCCGTGTATTTCCATCATGATTATATGCCTCTTGTATGATGCGCACTCTCTTATCCGTCCGCTGTGTAGGTGCCATCATCGGATTGATTGCGTCTCTGTATTGGTTCTCGGGTTTTGTCCGCTGATGATCCATCCTCGTTATTGGTCTTTCCATCTCGGTATTTCTCTTATTCGCATCATCGGATTATATGCGTCCCTTAGTCCATCTCGTTATTGCGTCCGCTTTTCATTTTATCCGTCCCTTTTCCTCATTTGATTGCTGTCTTTTAATCGCATCATCGGATTGATATGCTCCCTGTATTGCGCATCATGTTGATATGCCGTCCGCTGTATAATCCACTCTTTGTTGCCGTCCCTTATAATTCGCATCTATTATATGCCGTCCGCTGTTCTTCTCGATTATTGCCTCCTGTATAATGCGTCACTGGATATGCCGTCTCCTGTATTTGCGCATCACTCCGGATTTATTGCCGTCCCTGTTCTCCATCCCTCTCGGTTTCCGTCCGCTGTGTCCGTGCGCATCTTTTTCTCTGCTATTGATGCATCATGTTATTCCGTCTTATATAATGCGCATCACTGGTTATATGCCGTCCGTGTATGTGGCATCATCGTGTCCGTCCTTTATCGCATCACGATTGATATGCCGTCCCTGTTTTCCATCATCGGATTGTATCCTCTCTTGTTCGCATCTCGGTTGATATGCCGTCCGTATGTAGTGCGCTCCTCGGTTGATATGCCTCCGTATATGATCGCCCCTCGTTATATGCCATCCGCTATATGATACGCATCATCGGTTGTTATGCCGTCCGCTTTATGGCATCATCGGATTTATGCCTCACTTATTTGCATCATGTGATCGTCCCCTATTATGCATCTTATTCCGTCCGCTTATGATGCGCATCATGTGATGTCCTCTTTTCCATTTATTCCGCTGTATAATGCATCATTTTTGCCTCTGCTTGTATGGTGGCATCTCGGTTATATCCGTCCCCTTTTGCGCATCCTCGTTGATTTCGTCTGTATATCGCATATCGATTTATGCCGTCCGCTGTATGTTGCGCATCATCGGTTATATGCCGTCCGCTGTTGATGCGCATCACTCGGTTTGATATCCGTCCCTATAATTCGCCTCCTCGGATTATATGCCATCCACTTATATGCCATCCTCGATTGATTCCGTCCGCTTATGATCGCATCCTCGAGTTGATATCCTCCCTTATGTGCTATCACTCGGTTTTGCCTCCACTATATATTCCATCTTGCCGTCCGCTGTATGTCCATCATGTTGATATCCGTCCGCTGTATATTGCCTATCTCGGATTGTTATCCCTCGCTGTTAATACCATCACTGTTGTCTCCTTTCCCTCATCGGATTTATCGTCCGCTATATAATGCGCATCATTTGATTCCGTCCCTGTGTTTGCGCATCTCGTTGATATGCCGTCCTATTATGCGCATCATCGAGATTTATCTCTGCTATATGCCATCATCGGATTATTCCTCCGCTGTATGTCCTCATTTGATTCGTCTGTGTATGATCGCATCTCGATTATATGCCGTCCGCTTATTCCATCATCATTTATATCCGTCCGTATATATTGCGCATCACTCGGATTATATCCCAATCTTTACGCATCATCGTTGATATCCCTGTATGATCGCGTCATCGGATTATATGCCTCCCTGTATATGCGCATCATATTATATGCCGTCTGCTATATATTGCGCATCATCGGATTGATATTCCGTCCTCTGTATTTCGCATCATCGTTGATATGCCGTCCGCTGTATTCCTCATCGATTGATATGCCGTCCCTGTATAGTGCCATCTTTTTTCGTCCCTGTATTATCGCATCATCGGATTGTTATGCCTCCTTATGTCCATCATCGGTTTATGCCGTCTGCTCAAATATATGCCTCGTTGATATGCCGTTATGTAGTGCGCATCATGATTTTGCCGTCCCTGTATGTCATCATCGGATTGTTCCGTCCTTATGATTATCATCATTATTGTCCCTTATTCCATCTCGGATTGATATCCCTTTTGCCATCTATTATTCTGCGCTCGGTTTGCTCCGCTGTTTGCGCATCATCGGATTTTGCCTCCGCTGTTGTTGCGCATCACTCGGATTGATATGCCGTCTGCTTTTCCATCCTCGGATTGATATGCCGTCCGCTTATGTCGCATCATCGGATTGATATCCGTCCCTGTATAATGCGCATCTCATTGATATCCGTCCGCTGTATATTGCGCATCATCGGATTGATTCTCCCTGTATGTTGCGCATCATCGGATTGATATGCCGTCCGCTTTTCATCATCGGGTTATATCCTCTCTTTCCATCATCTTTTTTCTGCTTATTCGCCATCCTGGATTGATATGCCTCCTTATGATGCCATCATCGTTGATGTCTCCTGTATTTCCATCATCATTATATCTCCTCTGATGCCATCTCGTTATTCCTCCCTGTGTAGTCCATCATCGGATTATTCGTCCCTTATAATGCGCTCTCTTATTCCTCCCTATATCATCATCGTTATTCCTCCTGTATCGCATCCTCTTATTCTCGTATAATGCGCATCATCGATTATATGCCTCCACTTTTATGCATCTCATTGATTGCCGTCCCTGTATTGCCATCCTCGGGTTGATATCCCTGTATAATCCATCATCGGATTTTCCTTATGATGCATCATGATATATGTCTGCTGTATGATATCTGATTGTTGCCTCCGCTGTGTAATCGCATCATTTTTCCGTCCGCTATGTAATGCCATCATCGGGTTTATGCCTCCCTTTGTGCCATCATCGATTGATATGCCTCCCTATTATTCCATCTCATTATTGCCGTCTCCTTTTCATCTCGTTGTTTCCTTTTTATTTATGCCGTCCGCTATATGATGCGCATCATCTTATATACCTCCCTGTATAATGCGCATCATCGTTTTGCCTCCGCTTTTCCATCATCGATTATATGCCGTCCGCTTATGGTGCCACTCATCGGTTATTGCCGTCTGCTGTATAATATCTCGGATTGATATGCCGTCTGCTATATGATGCGCATCATTTGATATTTCCGCTATATATTGCGCATCATCGGAGTTGATATCCGTCCTTATATTCATCATCTTGATATCCGTCCCTTATGTATCTATTTTTCTTATATGTCGCATCTCGATTATATGCCGTCCGCTATATTGCGTCTCGTTTCATTAATGTTGTGATACTCCTTTCTTTGCTGTATTTCCATCACTTATATCCGTCCGTTATAATCTCATCCGTTATTGCCACTTGTGTGCGCATCTCGGTATGTCCTTTAATCGCATCTCTTATTCCTCCCGTTATCCATCATCGGTTGATTGCCTCCCTTTTGCCATCATCGGATTGATATGCCGTCCCTTATAATGCGCTCATCGGATTGATTGCCGTCGTATATAATGCGCATCATCGATTATATGCCGTCCCTTATGATGCGCATCATCGGATTGATATGCCGTCCGCTTTGTTCATCATCGGATTGATATGCCTCCCTGTATGGTGCGCGTCATCGGATTGATATGCCGTCCCTGTTATCATCATCGATTGATATGCCTCCGCTTATTTCCATCATCGTTTATCCCCGTATATTCGCATCATCGGATTATATGCCGTCACTTATGATGCGCATCTCGGTTGTATCTTATTCTATAATGCGCATCCGCTCGATTATTTCCGCTGTGTAATCCATCATCGGTTATATGCGTCCTGTATATCGCATCATCGATTGATTGCCTCTGCTTTAATGCGCATCACTCGGATTGATATGTCCGCTGTATGTTGCGCACTCAGCTCGGATTGATATGCCGTCCGCTTATAGTCCATCATCGTTTATCTCGCTTTTCGCTCTTTATATCGCTCTTCATCTTATATCCTCCCTGTTATCCATCATCGATTGATTCCTCCCTTATATCCATCATATTTTTCTTTGTCCATCTCGATTATTTCCCTTATTGCGCATCATCGGTTGTTGCCGTCTGCTGTATTGCGCATCTCGGATTATATTCCCTGTATAATGCCATCATCGGATTATTCCGTCCACTTATGTCCATCACTTTATATCCGTCCGCTTATGTGCGCATCGTCGATTATATGCCGTCTGCTGTTTCGCATCATCGATTTTCCTCCCTTATCTTTTTCATCCGCTGTATGATGCCATCACTCGGATTATATCCTCCCTTATATTCCATCGTCATTGATATGCCTCTGTATGATCCATTATCCGGATTTTGCCTCCGCTGTTGTTGCGCATCATCGATTATTCCGTCCGCTGTGTATTGCGCATCATCGGATTATATGCCGTCCGCTGTATGATGCGCATCGCTCGGTTTATGCCGTCCGCTGTATATTGCGCATCATGATTTTCCTGTATTCGCATCTCGATTTTTCTATTCATCATCGTTATTGTCCCTGTATATTGCGCATCTTTGTATTCCGCTGTATGGTGCGCATCTGGATTTTCCGTCCGCTGTATGATGCGCATCATCTTATTTCCCTATGATCATCTCGTTGATATGCCGTCTGCTTATGTCGCTCTCTTTATGCCGTCCGCTGTATATGCGCATCATGTTATATGCCTCCGATATAATCGCATCATGGATTATATGCCGTCCGCTGTATGTCATCATCTTATTGCCGTCCGCTTCATATTGCCGTCCTATATTGCACTCCTCGGTTGATTGCCGTCCGCTATATAATGCGCATCATCGTTGATATGCCGTCTGCTGTGTGTGCCATCATCGGTATTGCCGTCCCTTATTCGCATCATCGGTTGATATCCTCCCTGTTGTCCATCATCGATTGATTGCCGTCCCTTGTATCACTCATTATATCCGTCCCTGTGTGCCATCATGATTATATGCCGTCCGCTATGTAATGCCATCCTGTTGATATGCCGTCCCTATATAATTGCGCATCATGGGATTGATATGCCGTCCCTTTTCATCTGTTATTCCTCTCTTTCTTTCTGTTATATCCATCATTTTTGCCGTCCGCTGTATAATGCTGGCATCTGTTATATCCTCCCCTGTATAGTGCGCATCATCGCTTGATATGCCTCCGCTTTTCGCATCTCATTGATATCGTCCGCTATATTCCATCTGTTATTCCTCTACTGTATTCATCTGGTTGATATCCGTCCCTGTATGTGCGCATCATCTTATATGCCGTCCTTTATTGCGCATCATCATTATTCGCCGTCCGCACTATAGTTGCGCATCCTCATTGATTGCCGTCTCTGTATATGTCGCGTCCTCGGGTTTATGCCGTCCGCTGTATCGTCATCCTCGTTCCTCTGACCTCCCTACCTGTATTCGCATCATCGGATATATCCTCTGCTTTGATCCATCTTTATATGCTCCTCTGTGTGTGCCATCCTGGATTATTCTCTCTATATAATGCGCTCATCGGATTATATGCCATCCCTGTATAATGCGTTTCGATGATATGCCTCCCTATATAATCCATCATCGTATTTCTTTTGCACTCTGGATTATTATCTGTACTTCCCTCTTATTTCTCTATATGCGCATCTTTTCTCCTTTTTCTCGGTTTTCTTATATCGCATCTCCGGTTATTTCCCTCCGCTCTATGTGCGCATCATCTTGATTGCGTCCCTGTATGATGCGCTATCATCGGTTATATCTCCCTTATGATGCGCATCATCGGATTATATGCCGTCCGTGTATATGCGCATCACTCGATTATATGCCGTCCGCTGTATATGCGCATCATCGATTGATATGTTCCCTTATGGTGCGCATCACTCGGATTTTCTCCCTGTATAGTCCTCGTCGATTATATCCTCTCTGTTTCCGCATCACTCGGATTGTTATCGTCCGCTGTATGTCCATCATGTTTTTCTGCTGTATAATGCGCATCATCGGATTATTGCCTCTGTGTATATTGCGCATCATCGGATTGATTCCGTCCCTGTTAATATCATCGGTTGATATGCCGTCTATTATGTTGCCATCACGGTTATTGCCTCCGCTGTATAATGCGCATCATCGGATTATATCCTCCGCTGTATTGCATCATGTTTGTGCCGTCCACTATATTATCATCGTTTATCCTCTCTTATGGGTGCGCATCATCATTATTCGTCCCTATGTAATGCCATCTTTTTCTCCTGGATTGTTCTCCGCTATATAATCCCTGTTATTCATCCCTACTGTAATGCCATCATGATTTATTCCCTTAATCCATCCTCGATTATATGCCTCCGCTGTATATTGCCATCATGATTGTATCCTCCGCTGTTATTGCGCATCCTGTTATTTCCGCTTCTTCATTCTTATATCCTCTCTTATAATCCATCACTCGGATTGATATGCCTCCGTTATAATCCCATCATCGAGATTGATATCGTCCTTATGATGCGCATCATCGGATTATATGCCGTCCCTGTTGTTGCGCACTCATCGGATTGTTATGCCGTCTGCTGTATGTACTCATCACGCTCGGATTGATATGCCGTCCCCTGTTAATCGCACTCCCTCGGATTGATTCTCCTTATTGCGCCTCATCGATTTTTCTCCCTTTAATGCCATCTCGTTTTCGTGTTTGCGCATCTATTTTCCTTATCGCATCTATTGATGCCAAAATCCGCTGTATAATGCGCGATCCTCGGATGATTGCCTCCTGTATGTCGCCTCCTCGATTGATTCCGTCCCTGTCATAATGCGCACTCATCGATTATATCCTCCGTGTATTCCATCCTCTTATTCTCCTTTTCGCATCTTTTTTGTATTCGGATTATATCCTCCGCTTATTCGCACTCTCGGTTTCTTTTGCATCATCTTATATGGTCCACTGTGTAATCCTTCATTATATTCTGTTATATTGCGCATCTATTATTGCCGTCCGCTATATGTGCCATCATCGGTTGATATGCCTCTCCCTTAATCCATCATCATTATCCGTCTGCTTTCATCATCAGTTGATATGCCGGTCCCTTATTCATCTTTGATATGCCGTCCGCTGTAGTAATCGCATCATCGGATTATATCTCCTTATTCTATTTTCCTTTTCATCTTTTTGCCTTCCCTTTGCGTATCTATTATATGATCCTTATCGCATCACTCGAATTATTATCCGTCCTTATGTTGGCCTTGGTTATAATCTCCGTGTATAAACACCACCATCTTTGATATCTCTCTTTATTCATCATCGGATTATTGCCTCCCTTTAATGCGCTATCCTCGGATTATTTCCCTATACTTGTTATTTCCTTATCTTTTGTCCTGTATTTCATTATTCTTCGATCGTTTGTCACTCATTTTCGCATCATCGTATTCTCCTTATTCATCATCGCATTATTCCTCCTTATGCTGCGCATCATCGGATTGTATGCCTCCTTATATCGCTATCATCGGTTGTTATCCGCTGTATAATTCCACCTTTTCTTGATATGCCGTCCTATTTCGCACTCCTCGGATTGTATCGCCAATCCCTGTTTGCGCATCACTGTTATATCTCCTTACATCATGGTTTTCTCTCTCCTCATCGTTATATTCGTTATATGCGCATCTCAGTTATATGCCTCTTTATATGCCATCTCTTATTCCTCCGTGTATTTCTCATCCTCGTTATATTCCTTTGATCGCATCATCGATATTTAATTTATCATCATCGTTATAACCGATCCGCTTATATTGCATCATTCGGGATTATTTCCGTCTCTAATATGCATCATCATTGATTATTGCTCTCTTATAATGCGCATCATCGGATTATATCTCCTGTTGCATCATGGATTATTCCTCCATATCATCGGTTTTTTGCATCTGTTTTCCCTTTATCCATCTCGATTGATTGCCTCCGCTGTATCAGTCGCATCATCGGATTATTGCCTCCCTGTTAATCCATCACTTTTTTCCCTGTTAATTCATCTCGGTTGTTTTCTCTGTGGTCTCTCATCATCGATTATATCTCGCTGTGTTGCATCATATTTTTCTTTTTCCATCTGTTATTGCTATATATCATATTTGATATCTCCGTTATAATCCTCCTCGATTGATTGCCATCTTTATGATGCGCATCATCGATTATTCCGTCCCTGTATAATTCGCATCACTCGGATTGTTATGCTCTGCTATGTAATGTGCGCATCATCGGATTATATCCGTCCACTTTATCCATCTTCGATTATTCCTCTTTGTCATCATCGGATTGTTTTCTTATATTCGCATCATCGATTATATCTCCGCTTATATGCATCATTTATTGCGTCTCTTTATACATTCGGGTATGCTCCTGTATATCATATCGGATTGATATCTCTTTATTTTTATCATCGGATTGATATGCCGTCCCTATATATGGTCTCGGTATTTCCTTAGTCGTGCGCATCATCGTTGATATGCCTCCGCTGTATAATCGCATACATCGGTTTTGCCGTCTGCTGTATAATGCGCATCATGTTGATATGCCAATCTATATATTTTTTTCTGTATATCACGTTTATGCCTCCTTTATCTATCTCGATTATATGCCTCCGTTATAATCCATCATTTATATGTCCCTATATGTACCCTCATCTTTTGGTCTTTAATCCCATCATTATTATCCGTCACCTATATCAATGCGCATCATGGATTATATCGTCCGCTCTATGTAATACATCATCGCATTGATATCTTTTTATGCGCATCATATTGATTGCCTCTTATTGTCATTTTCTCCTATTTCCATCTTTTCTTTTATCATATTGTTCCTCCGCTTATATGCCATCATCATTTTATTCCCTATAATTGCCATCACTCATTATTCTCTTATGTATCATATCGTCTCTATTGTTCTCATGTTTATCCTCCTGTTTGCATCATGGATTATTTTCATCCGCTATGTATCCATCATCGGATTGATGTCTCCGCTGATTAATCGCATCATCGGATTGATATCCGTCTCTTATATCCATCTCGAGATTGATATCCTCTTGTAGATCACTATTATATCCATCCCTTATAATGCGCATCACTCGATTGATATGCCATCCGCTGTATATGCGCATCCTCGGATTGATTCCAATCTGTATTAATGCGTATCGATCGGATTATATGCCATCCGCTTCCTGTACATCCTCATTTTCTCTTATTCATCTCTTATTCTTTTTATCACTCGGATTGATATGCCTCTCCTGTATAATCATCATCGGATTGATATGCCGTCCTTTTCCCTCTATTGCTCCGCGCATCGTTTTCCGTGTGATCATTTTATATGCATATCATTTGCCTCCTTCCGCATCTGTTATATGCCTCCCTTATATTGCCATCATCATTATTCCTCTCTATATATCATCCTCAGATTGATATGCATCGTCCTTATATCGTTATCATGTCCCTGTTTTACCGTCGGTTATTCCATCGCTATATAATCCCATCATCCGTTATTGCATCCCTATTTCATCATCGGATTATATGCGTCCCTATAAGATCGCATCTCGATTATATCCTCCTTATTCATCATCGGATTGATATGCCTCCGCTGTCTTGCCACTCTATTGATTCTTATTTGCGCATCATCCGTTGATATGCCGTCCGCTGTATATTCCATCATCGATTGTCATGCCGATCCCTATATAATGCGCATCGCGGATTGTTGCCACCCATCTGCTGTATATTGTGCGCACTCCTCAGATTGATATGCCAAATCTGCTATATAAGTCTCCTTTGATATCTCCGCTGTATGAAATGCGCATCATCAATTGATATGCATAATCCGCTGTAT
>NW_025538218.1:0-21839 GCF_020615455.1 Coregonus clupeaformis | reverse complement strand
CATGCCAGCGTGTGTGTATAGCAGAGGTGTGGACTCGAGTCATGTGACTTGGACTCGAGTCAGACTCGAGTCATGAATTTGATGACTTCAGACTCGACTCGACAAAATGTACAAAGACTTGCAACCTCGACTTGGACTTTAACATCAATGACTCGTGACTTCACTTGGACTTGCGCCTTATGACTCGAGAAGACTTGCTACTTCCCATGAAAACTGGGGAAAAAAAATTTTCACACGGCCGCGCCGCTCTCCGTTTATCTGCATCTGTGAAAAAAATTTGCACCATCCACCTGTATGCATACAGAGAGCGCGCGCTGCCTGCACGTTATCCAATCACTGTAGTCCCACGTTGTTTTGATTCGACAGCATCTAAGCAGGCACATTGCAAGACAACCAATGAAGCACATCAAGCAACAACGCGCCAGTTGTCAAAATGATACCGAAGATAGTTTGGTTTGGCTATAAAAATTACGAGGTAGTCGACAAAAAACGAGTTGCAATCTGCAAAACATGCGGATCGAAGATTACAGACGGAGCTGCCACAACGTCCAACTTTGTTCGACACCTGAAATTGCACAAAGAAAGGTAAGTTTTGAACGAATGCTACGCACCTTATCGGATGTACCGTAACTTACTAGCTAGCTGCTGCATATTTACTGTATCAACGAGACAAACGCACGTCTCCCTTGCTGGTTCATGCTTACAAAAATATGGATTTTTGAACTGCTATTATATGGACATTCTAAAACGCTTTTCCGTGAAAAAACGCTTAACGTTCTTTAATGTACTAAGACAGTGTTATTAAAAGACCAAACTCTGTAAATATCATATTAATAAAGTATACTATGTACAAAACATCAGATGAGCCCAGAATATGAACGCAAACACGTTTAATAACACGTTGCGTTTTCCTCCCATAGAAAACTATTATAAGAAAAGGCTTAACGTGTCTTAATATACTGAGACAGTAATATTAAAAGACCAAACTATAAATATCATATTAATAAAGTATACTAAATGTACAAAACATCAGATGAGGCCAGAATATGAACGCAAACACGTTTAACAACACGTTAAGTGTTTTCCTCCCATAGAAAACCATTATAAGAAAAGGCTTAACATGTCTTATGTAGGCTACTATGTATTCTGGGCTCATCTGATGTTTTGTACATAGTATACTTTATTGATATGATATTTACTAGTTTGGTCTTTTAATAACACTGTCTTAGTACATAAGACACGTTAAGCCTTTCTTATAATGGTTTTCTATGGGAGGAAAACGCAACGTGTTATTAAACGTGTTTGCGTTCATATTCTGGGCTCATCTGATGTTTTGTACATAGTATGCTTTATTAATATGATATTTGCAGAGTTTGGTCTTATAATATTACTGTCTTAGTATATTAAGCATTAAGCAACGTTAAGCGTTTTTTCACGTTAAGCGTTTTAGAATTCAGTTTCAGAGTTGCTGGTGTGCTGCCTCATTGAGGTCGTTTATGTAATTTTGGTTAATCACAACTAAGCAGAACTGTCGCTGAAGACAAAATATCACAATTAAACAATGAATGCACCCCCTTTCACAACTCGGATGTAGTTGGTGCATCCCTAAACCCATCCAAGTACAACAGGAAACATAGTAAGACGTATACATTGTAAAGAGGAAAATGATAACACAGTCACAGTAGATCCACCATTAGCCTTCCCTTTTCATATCATGCCCAAACAGCAGACAGCGCATGGACAGAGTGCTACCGTAGTCTACAGTAGGTCTGTGAGGCAGCGCACCACTGGGATATATACAGTATATAATAAAATAATAACGATTATAGTAGTAATGTTCAGAGATGCAATAGATTATTATAGTGCAGTTCTTAACTAATGGGAATATTGTTTAGCTTATTTTTGGTTTAATTTGGTTTACTTTAGTTATTTAATTTATTCAATTATTTTGTTTTTCTATACTTTTCATGCCAACTTGCCATGGCCCCCTAGAACCCCCTCGCGGCACCCAAGGGTCCCCGTCCCCACTTTGAAAACCACTGCTATAAAGCATATGACTTCAGTTTCTTGAGGGAAAGGGCTTTCTTATGAATTTTGAAGCAGTGAAAATATTCTTAATATTGCATACACTGAAACTGAAATGTATTATCGTAAACCGTAGTGTACAATAGGCAATGAATATTAACACAACAACATTGATATGAGTAAAGAGTAGTTTCAAATACAACATGTGTGGCTGTAAAGGATTTTCTGACATCTGTTTCATATTCTTCTCTGTTACAGGTATGAAGAATACCAGATGAACAAAATCATCGTAGATGAACCACAACAGCCTTCAATCTCACAATTCCTTGACACTCGTGTAGGGCGTTACAGCCTGACCCACCCACAGCAGAAGGCCATCTCCAATGCGATACTGTCTGACTTGATTATTGATTGCAATTTCCCTCTGTCTATTGTGGAAAATAAGAGCTTTCGTCACTTTCTGGCTGTGCTGGACAGCAAGTATACCCCAGTATGTCGCCGAACGCTGACCACAAAAACAGAGAGCCTTGCTGAGGAGAGACGGTCAAAGTTAAAAACTCAATTGAGCAACACTGACCATGTTTCAGTCACTGTGGACATTTGGTCTGATCGAAAGATGAGGGGATTCCTTGGTGTCACTGTGCACTGGATGGAGCGAGATGCAGAGAGGGTACAGCTAAAGACTAATCTCTTGGCCTGCAACCGCTTCAAAGGCTCTCACACAGCAGAGCGAATCTGTGACCAATTTGAGGCAATATGTGATGAATACAACATCAAAGCTAAATTGGACTATATAATTAGTGACAATGCTGCTAACATGCGCAAGGCATTTACAGTCTGCTTCCCCAGCGAACAGGAGGAAGATGAAGATGCTGGAGATAATCTTGATGATCCTGAGCTATGGCATGACTCTAACCCAAGAAGACCAGCAAACCGTCGATGCTGCTATGGCAAAGAAACAGCGCCTGCAGTGTTTTGCACACACATTGCAGCTGGTTGTGGGAGACGGTTTGAAAGAAACAAAAGCGGCATGTCCTTCTCTCTCCAAGTTATCAAAACTTAGCTCCCTGCTCCACACAAGCACAACGTTTAAAGACATCTTCGATGGTGAATTTGGGGAGCACAGAGGCATCCCTGCTGCAGTGAGCACGAGGTGGAATTCCACACTGCGGCAGGTAAAAGCAGTCCTTCATTGTGATCAGCAAAAGCTCTGCGCAGTTCTTGAGAAGGCCGGGCATAAAGAACTGTCATTCACACCACGAGAGTGGAATCTGCTGAAGGAGTTGGTGGACATCTTAAAACCGTTCGGAGAAGCAACTGATTTGACACAGGGGGAGAAAGTCATTACAATCAGTGCAGTTGTTCCATCCATCTTGTCCCTCAATCACCATCTTGAGAAGCTGAAGCCTCAAGTTCGTTTCCTGAGTGGCCTGGTCAGAGGTCTGCAGGCATCCCTGAAAAAAAGATTTCTTGGGATCTTCATTAATGTAAAAAATGGCCCAGTCTCAAGAAGGGATCACTGCCCCCTTTTTCAGACACAGTCTACCTGGAAAGCAGCTGCCTTGGATCCAGCCTTTTGTCTGCTGTGGATTGAGCCCCCATGTGCTGGTCAACCGTGACATCAAGGCAGAGGTGGCACAACGAGTTAAAGGTAAATATTATTGACTTGCAATGCAACTTAAATGCAACGTACATAATTTGATCTTAATCTGATATAGGATCTAATGTGATATTAATCTGACTTTAACAATAATAAAAAATGTCAGTCTTGAACAGTATCATCAACATCAGAAATAAGGGCTCTTTTGTTTCTGCTGTTGTGACACGTTTTTATTTTTATTTTTAGAATTGATCCTGCAAGATGCTGCAGAGACAGAGCAGCCTGTGCCGGTGCCTGCTGAAGAAGAACTAGAGGACATGGAAGGAGAAGGGCTGTTTGCTGCATACCATAAGAGGCAGAAAAGGGATGTTGGGACCCCACCAGCAGTACAGCTAAGTCACTACATTGACATGGCAGAAGGACAGAATGCCCTTTTGTTCTGGGCACTGAACAGTAAGACTCTTCCTTCACTCTTTCAAGTAGCCATCCGAGTCTTGGCAGTGCCTGCTTCTAGTGCTCCAGTGGAGCGAGTTTTCAGCCATGGTGGCATCATTCTGCGTCCCCATCGGGCACAAATGACTGACAGACTTTTGGCCAATTTGATCTTTTGCAAATGCAATGCAGTATAGGGGCCTCCCTCCACCTGTCCACAGCACGCATGCGCGCACTGCACACACTCACTCTCTGCTCATCACCTGTCCACACAGCTCTCTCTCCTGTGGTAGGAGTTTCACATGGAGTAAGATCTGTTCATTTGCAGTGCAGGTTCCCACACTGTTTTTACTTCCAGAGCTTTGGTGTTTGTCCTTCCCCGTAAACCATTTTCTCTCTCTCTCTCTCTCTCTCTCTCTCTCTCTCTCTCTCTCTCTCTCTCTCTCTTCTCTCTCTCTCTCTCTCTCTCTCTCTCTCTCTCTCTCTCTCTCTCTCTCTCTCTCTCTCTCTCTCTCTCTCTCTCTCTCTCTCTCTGCATTGTTCTAGTGCAATATGCTGTTCAAATACAAGCATTTTTTTTGTGAAAATTAAATGTTATGTTTTTTGCTGTATTTGATTAATGTTATTGTATAAAAGGTTTAAATAAATACAAATCTTACAGACATACATGATTTGTATACATTTTATTTCTGTGGTAAGAGGACTTGAAATGACTCGAAACTAAAATGGTAGGACTTTGGACTCGACTTGAGACTTGATGGCTTTGACTTTTGACTCGACTTGGGACTTGCCTCATCTTTGACTCGACTTGACTCGGGACTCGAGGGCAAAGACTTGAGACTTACTTGTGACTTGCATAACAATGACTTTGTCCCACCTCTGGTGTATAGCTCCACTATTCTGCAGCTTAGAGTCTTAATGGGGATTGACAGACCAACAGTTGACTGGTGTGACACTAGGTGCATTGTGACTGAATAAGTGCTCAGTGATTTCTGGTGTGATTATGAAATTGCATTGGGGGGACTTTTAAAGTATAGAATGGAATCTGTCTTGTTTCATTATATTACAATGCCAACTTTGATCATATTACATGCCACTACAATGTCATCTGCCGTTAACCACTGATGGCTGATGGAAAGACAATTAATTCACTAAGAAGCAGGGAAAACACCTTCTATGAGGTACAGATCTAGGATCAGCTTCCCTCCCCCCAATCCTAACCTTAACCATTAGCTGGAAAAACACAAAAATGATCCAAGATCAGCGTCTAGAGGAAACTTCCCCCTACACCATTCCACCTCACCAGAGACTCAATTTACACCCTTAACCCTTCAGTCTAGCCCACTCACCTCGTACTCCTGGGAGAGCTTCAGGTTGTCGTTAGCTTTGAGAAGATCCGTGTGTTCAGCCAGCTCCGCAATGGGTATGGGGGGATGATTCATCATACCTGTTCCCCCAAACGGACGGAGAGAGAACCGAGGGAGGGGGAAAGGAGGGATAGAAAGAAAGTGCGTCAGTACAGCTGCCATTCAAAGTGAGAGGCTAAAACCCTCCAATTGACAGGACATGGGGAGTTGTGGGTAATGCGTTTCTGCTAGCTGCAGTGGAGACGGGGGAAGTAGTGAGAAAGGAAAGGGAGGGAGGAAGGAATACTGGGGAACATTCTGGAATTCAAACACACATATGGCGTTGACGGGTGGTGTTAGGGAATACAGTGGAGACCAGACCAGAGCTCAACATTCCCCTTACCAGGCCACACTCCTATTCCCCTTACCAGGCCACACTCCTATTCCCCTTACCAGGCCACACTCCTATTCCCCTTACCAGGCCACACTCCTATTCCCCTTACCAGGCCACACTCCTATTCCCCTTACCAGGCCACACTCCTATTCCCCTTACCAGGCCACACTCCTATTCCCCTTAGTTGTAATGGCACACGAGGTAGGGCCGCAAATAAAGGACGACCAATGGGTGATTGCTATGGTGAGAAAGAAACCCAGACTAATTACCGCTAAGGTCTACAGAGAGACGCAGCTTTTAATAGCTTGGCAACAGAGACAAGGAAACAAACCTCGGTTTTGACGGCAAAAATTATATAAGAGAGAAAAAACACCCCCTTGAGCCTTATGAACCAATAGGATGCAATGTTGACATTGATTGTTCTTCACTCCTCAGTGCACAAAAACGAGAGTGTTCTCTTAACTGGGTCACTGTGACACTGTAGCATAAAAGCAGCCTGTGAAAATATATCCAGAGGTGCAAATATTTAATGTGCAGCTAAATCAAATCCGAAATAACAGTGCCTCATTGTAGTGGCATTTCAAACAAAATAACAACTTACAGTCTCATTTCCAATCTGTCTGGAAAACCAAGGCCTCTGTCTGATATTTTTTTTGGACTTGTTTATTGAAAAATATATTTAGATAAGAACGTGTAGTATAACTTTTGCCACAATAGTGCATCTACAGTGGCTTGCGAAAGTATTAACCCGTTGGCATTTTTCCTATTTTGTTGCCTTACAACCTGGAATTAAAATTGATTTTTTTGGGGGTTTGTATCATTTGATTTACACAACATGCCTACCACTTTGAAGATGCAAAATAGTTTTGGGTGTGAAACAAACAAGAAATAAGACAAAAAAACTGAAAACTTAAGCGTGCATAACTATTCACCCCCCCCCCAAAGTCAATACTTTGTAGAGCCACCTTTTGCAGCAATTACAGCTGCACGTCTCTTGGGGTATGTCTCTATAACCTTGGCACATCTAGCCACTGGGATTTTTGCCTATTCTTCAAGGCAAAACTGCTCCAGCTCCTTCAAGTTGGATGGGTTCCGCTGGTGTACAGCAATCTTTAAGTCATACCACAGATTTCAATTGGATTGAGGTCTGGGATTTGACTAGGCCATTCCAAGACATTTAAATGTTTCCCCTTAAACCACTCAAGTGTTGCTTTAGCAGTATGCTTAGGGTCATTGTCCTGCTGGAAGATTAACCTCCGTCCCAGTCTCAAATCTCTGGAAGACTGAAACGGAAAATAATTTCCCTGTATTTAGCACCATCCATCATTCCTTCAATTCTGACCAGTTTCCCAGTCCCTGCCGATGAAAAACATCCCCACAGCATGATGCTGCCACCACCATGCTTCACTGTGGGGATGGTGTTCTCGTGGTGATGAGAGGTGTTGGGTTTGCGCTAGACATAGCGCTTACCTTGATGGCCTAAAAGCTCAATTTTAGTCTCATCTGACCAGAGTACCTTCTTCCATATGTTTGGGGAGTCTCTCACATGGCTTTTGGCGAACACCAAACGTGTTTGCTTATTTTTTTCTTTAAGCAATTGCTTTTTACTGGCCACTCTTCCGTAAAGCCCAGCTCTGTGGAGTGTACGGCTTAAAGTGGTCCTATGGAGTATCTGTCCAATCTCCGCTGTGGAGTTTTGCAGCTCCTTCAGGCCCCGTGTAGCTCAGTTGGTAGAGCATGGCACTTGCAACACCAGGGTTGTGGGTTCGTTTCCCACGGGGGCCAGTATGAAAATGTATGCACTCACTAACTGTAAGTCGCTCTGGATAAGAGCGTCTACTAAAATGTAAATGTTATCTTTGGTCTCTTTGTTGCCTCTCTGATTAATGCCCTCCTTGCCTGGTCCGTGAGTTTTGGTGGGCGGCCATCTCTTGGCAGGTTTGTTGTGGTGCCATTATCTTTCCATTTTTTAAATAATGGATTTAATGGTGCTCCGTGGGATGTTCAAAGTTTCAGATATTGTTTTATAACCCAACCCTGATCTGTACTTCTCCACAACTTTGTCTCTGACCTATTTGGAGAGCTCCTTGGTCTTCATGGTGCCGCTTGCTTGGTGGTGCCCCTTGCTTAGTGGTGTTGCAGACTCTGGGGCCTTTCAGAACAGGTGTATATATACTGAGATCATGTGACAGATCATGTGACACTTAGATTGCACACAGGTGGACTTTTTTTAACTAATTATGTGACTTCTGAAGGTAATTGGTTGCACCAGATCTTATTTAGGGGCTTAATAGCAAAGGGGGTGAATACATATGCATGCTTTTCCGTTATACATTTTTTGAATTCTTTGAAACAAGTTATTTTTTTTCACTTCACCAATTTGGACTATTTTGTGTATGTCCATTACATGAAATCCAAATAAAAATCAATTTAAATTACAGGTTGTAATGCAACAATATAGGAAAAAAGCCAAGGAGGATGAATACTTTTGCAAGGCACTGTACATCTATATGAACTAGATATACTAGATATCTACCTGTTTATGTAGTGTGAGGCAGCTTGATGTAGAAGTACACCTCCTGGACAGGACGCTAGTCTATCGCAGGGCCTTACCCCGAATCTATCTCCTTAATGCCGAGTGCCAAGCAGAGACACATCGGGTCCCATTTTTACAGTCTTTGGTATGACTAGGCCGGGGGTTGTACCTTCCAATCTCAGGGCAGACAGGCCACTGAGTTGGTGTATCTACCAAGCCTGTGCTACAATGTTTCTTCAAGAGAGGCCCCATCCCCATTTGGATAGGGTTAGACGGGTCAGGGGTTAGGGGTCAAGGGTCAGGGGTTAGTGAGCTGCTCCACGTAAGTCAGCCGAGGCCAAGAAAGCATGACGCTAGGATCGCTCACAGACGATAGGATCGCTCACAGACGCTAGGATCGCTCACAGACAACCTTTTATGGCTTTCCGCTGGGCCTCCCAAACAAGCAGCCAAAACAATTGTCCCTTAAGATGGATGGCCCTCACCAGTCCTAACACCACCCAAAATGTCAGAACCTGCGTAGTCGGTTGAAGGCAATTTATGCACAGTGTCTGTAGCACTCCGCCACCACTATCACCTTTCCAACTGCCCTAGATATATAGTAATATTACATAAATATAGTAATATTATATAAATATAGTAATATTCAAACCAGCCTAGTGATTATGGTCCTAAATTGACTTCTTCTCTTTCTCTCTAGCGCTCTAAGTCAATATGCTATAACATATCAGCGAGGCTGTGTGTGTACACTGGAGTTAATCCATTTAGGGGCATAATGCTGGGATGTAATGTTATACAGGAAAGTCATAGAGTGTTGTCCCTGGACATAGCCCCGACACGGTACTTAACACTAGTCATATTTATAAAAGGGACTTAAGCCCACTACGTTACATTCTGCAAATGGAGGTCAAAAGTCGCATGAATGTTGACAACGTGTCACGAACAGAAGAGGACCCAAGAGCGCAAGTTCAAATTCAGAGTTCTTTATTCAAGGTTACAGGCGGGAAGAGGAGTCCCAGGGGTGTCAGGGGTCTTTCAGGGTCCTCCTGTGGGTACCTGTGCTCCGGGGGTCACCAAATGTCCGGGGGTGTCCAGTCCAAGTGCTTAGTGTGTGTGTTCCCCAGTGATGGAGCGGCGTATCGGGCTGAGGGTGGTGAAACGTCTGGGCACGCTCATCTGGTGGTCGGAGACCTGGGGGAACACACACACACAACAGCAATATGAATGGCAGGCAGAAGTACAGATCAGGGCTGGGCAAATATCGTGGTGAGAGACAGAAGGCAGAAACCAGTTACCGGAGGGGCTGAAGATCGGAGAGTAGTCGAGGTCCAGAAGGCAGGTTGGGATAGACGGGGCAGTAGAACAAGGAGGCAGTCAAGAAAGGATCGGTATCACAAACAGGAGTCAGAGCGCAGACAGGCAGGATACTGGTCCGGGTTTGAAGACGATCTGACAGGGCTTGGCTGAAAAACAGGGCTTGATATACTGGGAGAGGTAGTGGGGAAATGCAGTTCAGCTGGCAGAGTAATTAGAACAGAGTGAGGCAAGGTGAGGATGGTGAGTGGGAAATGCAGTGCAGCTGGCCAGGTAACAAGAGCAGAGCAGGGCAGGTGGAGCTAGTTAGGCTGAGTAGAGAGAGGGAGGTGAGCAGAGTGGAAGATAATTGAATGCAATTAATGTTGCTACCAGGGAGAGAGAGTGCTCATGACAGGACCCCCTCCAAGGGACGGCCCCAGAAGTCCCAAGAACAACATCATGCCGGGAGGGTGGAGGGGAGCAGGCGGCGGGTCAGAACTCCTCCGAGCGGTCCGAGTGAATCTCCTCATCCTCAGAAGGAGCTGGAGGGTCACGGTCGGGAGACAGGACAGGCACTGAGACAGGAGCAGGGCGGGCCGGACGGCTAGGAACCCCTCTTGGACGGCCCCTACGGATTGCAGGCTGATCAGGATGTAGTCGGTGGAAGTCAGTGATAAGGGTCCGGTCCACTATCCTCCTGGCCGGGATCCAGGTCCTCTCCTCTGGACCATATCCCTCCCAATCAACGAGGTACTGGAGACCCCTACCCCCTTCGCCTAGAGCGGAGCAGCCGCCGGACGGTGAAGACAGGACCGCCATCTACGAGGCGCGGAGGAGGTGGCGCCGGAGCTGCAGGGACCAGGGGACTTTCATGGACCGGCTTGACCTTGGAGACGTGGAAGGTGGGGTGGACCCGCATGGAAGCGGGCAACTGAAGTCGGACCGCCGTTGGACTGATGACTTTCTGCACAGGAAAAGGACCAATGAAGCGAGGGGCCAGCTTTCGTGATACAACCCGCAGCGGCAGATCCCGGGCAGACAGCCAGACCTTCTGACCAACCCGGTAAGTAGGTGCTGGGGTCCTCCGTCGGGTTGGCACCGACGGCGTAGCTGGTTCCAGACTTCAGGAGCACAGTGCGAGCCTGGGCCCAAGTGCGGCGGCAGCGGCGGGCATACGCAAGAGCAGACGGACAGGTGGCATCCGCCTCCTGGCTGGCAAACAGTGGAGGTTGATACCCGTAGACACACTGAAAGGGGGAGAGCCCGGTGGAGGAACTGGTGAGTGAATTATGGGCATATTCCACCCAGAGCAGGTGTTGAGCCCAGGCCCGGGGATTTTGGGAAGCCACACACCTCAGTGCCTTCTCCAGCTCCTGGTTCATGCGTTCAGTCTGGCCGTTTGACTGCGGGTGGAATCCAGACGATAGGCTGGCGGTGGCCCCAAGGAGATGACAGAACTCCTTCCAAAAGGTTGCTGAGAATTGCGGGCCCCGGGTCTGACACTATATCCTGGGGTAGGCCATGGATACGAAACACATGTTCCAGGACCACCTGGGAGGTCTCTTTAGCAGAGGGTAGTTTGGGAAGGGGCACGAAGTGGGTCATCTTACTAAAGCGGTCAACAATGGTAAGGATGACTGTGTGTCCGTCAGAGGGCGGAAGGCCCGTAACAAAGTCCAGTGAAACGTGGGACCAGGGCCTCTTGGGTATGAGTAGGGGTTGCAGCAACCCAGCAGGAGGCTGGTTGGGAGTCTTGTTTCGGTTACAAGTGGGACAAGCTCGGATGAATTCTCGGACATCCGTCTCATCCCCCGCCACCAGAACCGCTGGCGGACCAGATGAAGGGTGCGAGTGATGCCGGGATGACAGGCCAGACGGGATTCGTGCCCCCACTGAATCACAGGTGACCTGAGATTTGCTGGAACAAACAGACGGTTGGGGGCGCTGGTGCTTGGACCTGGCTGGTCCCGAAGAGCCTCCATGACCTGCTTCTCGATCTCCCAGGTGAGGGCCGCTACGACCAAGTGGCTGGGAAGAATGGGAGCTGTCATGGCGGTGGTCTCGTCCTTCTGAAACATCCGGAAAGAGCATCAGGTTTGATGTTGCGAGATCCCGGGCGGTAGGAGAGCGTGAAATTGAAGCGCGTAAAGAACAGAGACCACCGCTGTTGACGGGAGTTCAGCCTCCTGGCTGTTTGGATATACTCCAGGTTCTTGTGGTCTGTCCACACTACTGAATGGTTCCTTTGACCCCTCTAACCAGTGCCGCCATTCTTCAAGGGCGAGCTTGACAGCCAACAGCTCGCGGTTCCCAATGTCGTAGTTGCATTCGGCAGGGGTTAGCCGACGGGAGTAGAAGGCACAGGGGTGCATCTTGCCATCCTCAGCTGCTCTTTGAGAAAGCACTGCACCCACTCCCACGTCCGAAGCATCTACCTCCACCACAAACTGCCTTGCTGCATCTGGCATCTGGAGGATGGGAGCAGAAGTGAAACATGTCTTGAGGATATTGAAGGCCTTATCAGCAGCTGATGTCCATTGGTACGGTTGTTTAGTGCTGGTTAGCGCCGTGAGGGGTGCAGCCACTGTGCTATAGTTTCTGATGAATCTCCTATAAAAGTTGGCAAAGCCCAGGAACTGTTGCAACTTCTTCCGAGACTCAGGAACTGGCCAGGAAGTGACAGCCGACACCTTCGTGAGATCCATCTGAATGCTGCCCTCGGTCACCACATACCCCAGGAATGAAACGGTCTTGGCATGGAACTCGCACTTCTCTGCCTTCACGAAAAGAGAGTTCTCCAGCAGGCGGCGCAGGACCAACCGGACGTGGTGCGTGTGTTCTGACAGAGTCTTTGAGAATATTAAAATATCGTCAAGGTACACAAATACGAACGTATTTAGCATGTCCCTGAGGATATCATTCACTAGGGCTTGAAAAACTGCTGGGGCATTGGTGAGGCCGAAGGGCATGACGAGATATTCATAGTGGCCGGTTGGTGTGTTGAACGCTGTCTTCCATTCGTCTCCCTCCCTCATCCGCACCAGATGGTAGGCATTGCGAAGGTCCAGCTTAGTGAATACAGTGGCTCCCTGCAGCAGTTCGAAGGCAGACGAAAGTAAGGGCAGTGGGTAGCGATTCTTAACCGTGATGTCGTTCAGACCCCGTAATCTATGCATGGACGAAGAGAACCGTCCTTCTTGCCGACAAAGAAGAATCCCGCTCCTGCGAGGGGGAAGACGACGGTCCAATTATCCCGGAGGCAAGAGAGTCATTAATGTAGTCCTCCATGGCCTTTCTTTCCGGGGCTGACAGTGAATACAGACGACCCTTGGGAGGTGCTGTGCCAGGCAGGAGATCAATCGCGCAGTCATAGGGTCTGTGTGGGGGTAGAGATGTCGCCTTGGATTTGTTGAACACCTCTTTCAGGCTGTGGTAACAGGCCGGAACATTGGATATGTCGGAGGTAGCGCTAGATCCTTCCCGGTGAACGGGCAGGGTGGCCCCCTTAAACAGGTCTGGTGACAACTCCTTCCCCACTCACGGACTGTTCCTGTCTCCCAGTCGATGTGGGGGGTTGTGCTGACGGAGCCACGGGTATCCAAGAATGAGTGGTTGGCCAGGTGAGTGTAGGAGGTGAAACTGGATGGACTCCTGGTGGTTTCCTGACAGCAGGATTGTCACAGGGGCGGAGATATGAGTGACAGTGCCAAGATGATGCCCATCCAGGGCTCGTGCAGGAATGGGTTGTGTCAGTTGATGATGGTTCACGCCCAGTTGCTGTGCAAGCTCAGGGTCCATGATGTTTGCTTCGGCCCGGAATCCACAAGGGCGGCCAATGTATGAGTCTTGTCAGAAAGCTGAAGGCGGAGATGAAGCAGGGTCTTACGGATGGAGGGGAGACTGAAGGCTTGTTGAGCTCACCCGGATCTCCCCTACACCTGGTGAGCTGCGGCTTTTGCCGGACAAGTAGCGACACGGTGATTCTCGCCACCACAGTAGAGGCAAAGGTTGGAGCTTAGACGGCGCCCGACGCTCCTCGGGAGTCAGAGAGGCACGGCCAATCTCCATGGCCTCAGGCTGATTGAGTTGGCTATGGGACTTGACAGGCAGGGGCTGGACAGAAGCGGTATCGACCCGAGTACGGATGGCAGGTTGACTGAGACGGCCCTTCTCCCTCCTCCGGGTCTGTATACGGCGGTCAATGCGAACGGCAAGGTCAATGGCGGCATCAGCGTTGAGGGCGGGTCATGGGAAACAAGCTCGTCCTTGATATAGTCCGCCAGGCTATGGAGGAAGGCTTGCACCAGTGCCTCTGGGTTAAACGAGCTTTGACTGGCCAGGGTACGAAAGTCAATGGAGAAGTCTGCCACTGTCCGATTGCCCTGACGGATGGTGAGCAGAGCTTGTGACGCTCGGCTGTTGGCGAGCCTAGGTCAAAGACCTTTAACATCTCCTCCTCAAAGGCACTGAAGGGAGGCACAGGCTGGGGGTTTGCCGGTCGATTCCGCGTTTCCCCACAACCGAGCTCGACCGGTGAGATGTGTGATGACATACCCACCTTGGCTCCCTCTGTTGAGAAAGTCCTGGGCTGTAGTGCAAACTGGATTCGGCAGCTGCTCAAGAATGGTCTTACTTGCTTCTGGTTGCCATCAAAACGTTCCGGGTTCCCAATCCTTGGTTCAGGAGCGTGGGGATCTGGTGGCAGCACTGCCGGGCCTGCAGCATTGGGACCTCCAGCGGAGGGATGAAGGAGTATCGGTGGTACAGGAACAAAAGGACCAGGGGGGTGCAGGTGGAGTAGCCGGGCTTGAGAGATAATTGCAGGGCTTGGGCTAGCTGTTGTTGCTGCAGTTGGAACTGTTGTTGCTGCTGGTTGAATAGCTGGAGAAGGGAAGCGATGTCGCCAGCCATCCGATTTATGTCTCCCTCAGAGCGTGTTCCAGTCGCTGTAGGGCAGTCCTCTCGGCTCTTCCTCCATCGTGGTCAGGGGAGTGCGCGCTGGGTCCAAGATGGTCAGATCGATTTCTCTGTCACGAACAGAAGAGGACCCAAGAGCGCAAGTTCAAATTCAGAGTTCTTTATTCAAGGTTACAGGCGGAAGAGGAGTCCCAGGGGTGTCAGGGTCTTTCAGGGTCCTCCTGTGGGTACCTGTGCTCGGGGGTCACCAAATGTCCGGGGGTGTCAGTCCAAGTGCTTAGTGTGTGTGTCCCCAGTGATGGAGCGGCGTATCGGGCTGAGGGTGGTGAAACGTCTGGGCACGCTCATCTGGTGGTCGGAGACCTGGGGGAACACACACACAACAGCAATATGAATGGCAGGCAGAAGTACAGATCAGGGGCTGGGCAAATATCGTGGTGAGAAGACAGAAGGCAGAAACCAGTTACGGAGGGGCTGAAGATCGGAGAGTAGTCGAGGTCCAGAAGGCAGGTTGGGATAGACGGGGCAGTAGAACAAGGAGGCAGTCAAGAAAGGATCGGTATCACAAACAGGAGTCAGAGCGCAGACAGGCAGGATACTGGTCGGGGTTTGAAGACGATCTGACAGGGCTTGGCTGAAAAACAGGGCTTGATATACTGGGAGAGGTAGTGGGGAAATGCAGTTCAGCTGGCAGAGTAATTAGAACAGAGTGAGGCAAGGTGAGGATGGTGAGTGGGAAATGCAGTGCAGCTGGCCAGGTAACAAGAGCAGAGCAGGGCAGGTGGAGCTAGTTAGGCTGAGTAGAGAGAGGGAGGTGAGCAGAGTGGAAGATAATTGAATGCAATTAATGTTGCTACCAGGGAGAGAGAGTGCTCATGACACAACGTCCTTTGGGAAAAAAGTTATCCGAGGCTTAATTGGCCATGCAAAATCTGCTAAATTAGATTAAGCATCCTCAATATTCCCCGTTCTCTCTGCGTTTAGCGTCCTCCCGAAGATCGATGGGATCACAAACGTTTTGTTTCGCCAGGGAGGGGACACTCGACACTCCCTGGGAATATTCCCAATTAGTGTTGGTCCTTTTTTTAAATGAGGGGAACAATTTTACGGTGACATTTACATGGGGGTTAGCAGGGATTCTAGGAATCTAACAGAGATATAGAGACACAGGGACTAATGGAGGTTGAGGCACTGAACACTACTGTTCTAGTTGATGAATGGACATGCTGTGTTGTGTTAGAGGACTGGTTGACAAGAATGTCAACATAACAAGAATAAAAGGTGCATCCTGTAAAGACCCACTGACTGATTAAAGAACCCAGTTATCCAACAGTAGATCGGAATATTTTAGAGCATAAGATATGCCGGTAGCGAAGGGGTTGAAAATTAGAGGTGTGAGCACCAGCCCAATTCAAGCACAGTAATAGCATGTGTTAGTTGATTCGATAAGTGACCCAATCTGACAATCCTTTGTGAGACCAAATGAAACAACCTTCTTTTCTTTTTTCTTTTTTTTTCTTTTTTTGGGGGGATGGATCAGCTTAATATTGCAGATAGATTGTATCTTCTATCAATGTAATTGTCTGCATCACTTCCAATCCCCCATGTCTTTTTTTATTTTTTATATATATATTCCCCTTTATTACTTCTCAACCCCACCATCCCTTTCCCCCACCCGGAGCAAACTAGTGAACAACAACGCCCAGGCCTCTACTTCCGGTCTATACTTACTATCCACACCTTATGGACAGAGCCAACCTTACAACAATTCTATATATATATATATATATATTTATTTATTTTTTTGCTCCTGAACTTCTTCTACTCTCAACCTCTCAGATCATTTTCATGATGTCCATCCGGTTTGCTTCTAAATGCCATATCTTTCTAACTGTGCTCCTTCCCAAAAGCTCCCCAACATACACCCTATATACTTATTATGGACACAGTATGCCCACATCATTAGCTATCTTTGCCATTATTTGTTGTTATTTGTTATTAGTCCCATCCTTCAACTCTATCAATACCTCCCATCTATCTCTTAACACCATCCATATAGGATTTCTATTTGCCATATATATTTCAACCGTACTGTGATGTTTTACAAAAAGTTCTGAACCTTTCTATTCTCATTGCTTCTACAGATTGTCAATTAAAAATAAACATTTTTGCTAAAAGTATTATTATATTATTGATTGATTGACTATGACTTTTCAGATCACCCAGTAATGCTATCTGCAAGGTTAGTTCCAGGTAAATATTGCAATCCTTTAGCCATTCCTGGACCTGTGTCCAAAAACAAGCTACAAATGGACAGAACCAAAACAAATGATCTAATGATTCTATCTCTTCACAGCAAAATCTGCAGAGCTGGGAAGATTGTATCCCCATATAAATAACATTCTATTGGTAGCAAGAATTTTATATAATAATTTAAATTGAAAGATTCTAATTTTGAATCCGGTGTCGCTTTTGCGTGTCAGTTCATAAACACTATGCCATGGGATCGGGTTCGTCAAAGATCTCTTCCCCAACTATTTTGCAATCTATATGGGATGACTGTCAATCTTTTGATCTCCTTAAGTGAAACTGATATACTTTTTTATTTATCACAGTTTTCCTTAACCAATAGTATGTTCTCTTAATGCAGGGCCGACAGACAAGTTCCTTACTTTCTCCCCCTTCAACTTTCCTCTTCCACTTTTGCGGTAAGGCTGCAATTATTATTACTTACACGGAACAAGATCCCCACAACAAGACAGTGCCAATTGGCTGCCTATGTAATCCCCAATCAGAGACAACGAGCGACAGCTGCCTCTGATTGGGAACCACACCGGCCAACATAGAACTAGACATACTAGATCCTATACAAAGACAAAGCACAACAAAAGGAATATACACACCCTGACTCAACATATAAGCGTCCCCTTGAGCAGGCGTGACAACATTATGTCTTGCCTGGGTTTGCTTTACATTATGTCTTGCCTGGGTTTGTTTACATTATGTCTTTGCCTGGATTTGTTTACATTATGTCTTGCCTGGTTTTGTTTTGTCGCCAAGAACAGTTTGATATTTCATAAATACTAAATACGTAAGTTAGACTTCCCACTGAGTCTGGCTTTAAGTTGAATCAATAGACAAAGCCTTTGCAATGGAAGACGCAGCATTGGCAATAGACAAAGCCTTGCAATGGAAGAGCAGTATTAGCAATAGACAAAGCCTTGCATGGGAAGAGCAGTATTAGCAAGCCCCCTGTATAGATGCATTTTGACAAGCTCTTTAATTTGTTTGCTCATATCAGTTTTTGACTGAAATAACATTGCATCTGCTTTCTCTCTGCCATCGCCTGGAAACATGTTGTTATTAATCATTGTCGGATTGTGCATTTATAAAGTCCGAACGCTTGGGTTAAAAAGGGAAGAATTCTGCATCGCAAAATGAACTTAGGCTGTCAGTTAGTTTTCCCACCAGCTATAACGGAAAAGGTAACAGTCAAGCTACAAGTGAAAAGAACAGATGGGTATGCAAATGAGGACACTACCTCGATTCCACCTTGAGCAAAAATGAAAAACTAGCAGCTTGTTAGAGAGACCAAAAGAGGCTTGCGCGCTCAGTGTTTCATTTGCAGACAGTGTCCAAATCCAGAAAATCACATCAGGATTTTTAATGAATTTATTTGCAAATTATGGTGGAAAATCACATCAGGATTTTTAAAATCACATCAGATTTTTAATGAATTTATTTGCAAATTATGGTGGAAAATAAGTATTTGGTCAATAACAAAAAGTTTCTCAATACTTTGTTATATACCCTTTGTTGGCAATGACACAGGTCAAACGTTTCTGTAAGTCTTCACAAGGTTTCCACACACTGTTGCTGGTATTTTGGCCCATTCCTCCATGCAGATCTCCTCTGAGCAGTGATGTTTTGGGGCTGTCACTAAGCAACACGGACTTTCAACTCCCCTCCAAAGATGTTCTATGGGGTTGAGATCTGGAGACTGGCTAGGCCACTCCAGGACCTTGAAATGCTTCTTACGAGCCACTCCTTCGTTGCCCGGGCGGTGTGTGTTTGGGATCATTGTCATGCTGAAAAGACCAGCCACGTTTCATCTTCAATGCCCTTAGTGATGGAAGTGAGGTTTTCACTCAAAATCTCCCTAGCCATGGCCCCATTCATTCTTTCCTTTTCACGGACTCGGGTCGTCCTGGTCCCCTTGCAGAAAAACAGCCCCCAAAGCATGATGTTTCCACCCCCATGCTTCATAGTAGGTATGGTGTTCTTTGGATGCAACTCAGCATTACTTTGTCCTCCAAACACCACGTAGTCTGAGTTTTGACCAAAAAGTTCTATTTTGGTTTCATCTGACCATATGACATTCTCCCAATCCTCTTCTGGATCATCCAAATGCACACTCTAGCAAACTCTCAGACGGGCCTGGACATGTACTGGCTTAAGCAGGGGGACACGTCTGGCACTGCAGGATTTGAGTCCCTGGCGGCGTAGTGTGTTACTGATGGTAGGCTTTGTTACTGGTCCCAGCTCTCTGCAGGTCATTCACTGGGATCCCCCACCCTGTGGTTTCTGGGATTTTTGCTCACCGTTCTTGTGATCATTTTGACCCCACGGGAGGTGAGATCTTGCGTGGGCCCCAGATCGAGGGAGATTATCAGTGGTCTTGTACTTCTCTTCCATTTCCTTTGGCCTCCCACAGTTGATTTCTTCAAACCAAGCTGCTTACCTGTTGCAGAGATTCAGTCTTCCCAGCCTGGTGCAGTCTCACAATTTTGTTTTCTGGTGTCCTTTGACAGCTCTTTGGTGTGGCCATAGTGGAGTTTGGAGTGTGACTGTTTGAGGTTGTGGACAGGTGTCTTTTATACTGATAACAAGTTCAAACAGGTGCCATTAATACAAGGTAACCTAGTGGGAGGACAGAGGAGCCTCTTAAGAAGAAGTTACAGGTCTGTGAGACAGACAATCTTGCTTGTTTGTAGGTGACCAAATACTTATTTTCCCACCATAATTTGCAATAAATTCTGTAAAAATCCTACAATGTGATTTTCTGGATTTTTTTTTCTCAATTTGTCTGTCATAGTTTTCGTGTACACCTATGACTAATCTGGGCCTCTCATCTTTTTAATGGGAGAACTTGCACAATGTGGTGGCTGACTAAAATACTTTCTTCCCACGTAAGTGTTTGGTTTGAGAGAGGAACTGTAACCTAGGTAACCTAGGCATACTGGCATATGTTAAATCAGTAACAACCTCTACGCATGAACAACACCCCTTTGTATACATCTGGCCCTTCATTGGACACTGTGTTAACAAACCTCCAAAACGAAGCTTCAATGTAATACAACACTCCTTTCAGTACCTCCAACTGCTCTTAAACACTAGTAAAACGAAATGCATGTGCTCTTTCAATCGAACGCTGCTAGCACCCGCCCACCCAACTAGAATCACTATACGTGAGTCTGACCTAGAGTATGTAGACAACTACAAATACCTAGGTGTCTGGTTCTGTATCTCCAATCCAAAGTTAAATCTAGAATCGGCTTCCTATTTCGTAATAACAAGCCTCCTTCACTCATGCTGCCAAGCATGCCCTCGTTAAACTGACTATCCCTGCCGCACCCTTGACTTCAGCGATGTCCTTTACAAAATAGCCTCCAACACTCTACTCAGCAAATTGGATGTAGTCATCACAGTGCCATCCGTTTTGTCACCAAAGCCCATATACTACCCACCACTGTGACCTGTACGCTCTTGTTGGCTAATCCTCACTACATATTCGTCGCCAAACCCACTGGCTCCAGGTCATCTATAAATCACTGCTAGGCAAATCCCGCCTTATCTTCTAGCTCATTGGTCACCATGTAACACCCGTAGTATCGCGCTCCAGCAGGTATGTATCTCACTGGTCATCCCCAAAGCCAACACCTCCTTTGTCGCCATTCCTTCCAGTTCTTTGCTGCCAATGACTGGAACGAACTGCAAAAATCTCTGAAGCTGGAGACTCTTATCTCCCTCACTAACTTTAATCGTCTGTTGTCAGAGCAGCTTACCGATCACTACACCTGTACACACAGCCCATCTGAAATTAGCCCACCCAACTACCTCATCCCCATATTGTTATTTATTTGCTCAGTTTATATAATATAATAATATGCCATTTAGCAGACGCTTTTATCCAAAGCGACCTTACAGTCATTGTGTGCATACATTTTCACGTATGGGTGTCCCCCGGGATCGAACCCACTACCCTGGCGTTACAAGCACCATGCTCTTGGGTGAGCTACAGAGGACCACATTTGCACCCCAGTATCTCTATTTGCACATCATCTCTGTAACATCTATCATTCCAGTGTTAATACTACATTGTAATTATTTTTGCACTATGGGCCTATTTATTGCCTTACCTCCATAACTTGCTACATTTGCACACCACTGTATATATATATTTTCTGTTGTATTTTTGACTTTATGTTTTGTTTTACCCCATATGTAACTCTGTGTTGTAAATAGTAAATAAATAATAAATACATAGTAAATAAATAGTAAATAAATAGTAAATACATAGTAAATAAATAGTAAATAGAAAATAATAATTAAATAGTAAATAAATAATAAATAGTAAAAATAATAAATAGTAAATAAATAGTAAATAAATAATAAATAAATAATAAATAGTAAATAAATAATACGTAAATAATAAATAGTAAAATAAATAATACACATAAATAAATAGTAAATAAATAATACATAAATAGTAAATAAATAATTAAATAATTTAATAAATAGTAAATAAATAATACATAAATAAATAGTAAATAAATAATACATAATAAAATAGTAAATAAATAATACACAAATAGTAAATAAATAATAAATAAATAGTTCACTGCCATTCATTTGGGTTATTAGTCTGTTAAAAAAAAAGCAGTAAATGTAAACTGGTGCTAAGGTTTTTCTGAATACTTCCCACAGTGCTCTGTGAGTTGGCGCTTATGGAGACAATTATGAGCTTAGGTAATGAACTGTACCTACTGGGTTCCAAGAAATTGCATTTGTAGTCTGTTTTCATCTCGACTCCTGCATAACTCAACAAAAACATTCTCTGTATTAACACTCGAGAGTAGGGCTACGTCTGAAATGGCGCCCTATTCACCTACTTCTGGTCTAGGGCTCACATGTCTACAGCACATCTGTTTTCTATGGCATATGTGGCTAATACATTAAGCACGTCTGTTTTCTATGGCATGGCTAATAAGCACGTCTGTTTTCTATGGCATG
>NW_025538217.1:0-21847 GCF_020615455.1 Coregonus clupeaformis | reverse complement strand
TATCAGGCCAGTAAGGAGAGCGGCGGCCAGATAGTGTAGCTAATAACAGGTCAGTAAGGAGAGGGAAGTAGCTTACATCTTTTCCAATATCAGGTCAGTAAGGAGAGGGAAGTAGCTTAGATAGTGTAGCCAATTTCAGGTCAAAATAACAATTACTCAGATAAAAACTGGATTCTAACACTCTCCCCAAGTCCCAACTGCAGACAAGTTTCAAATTTTTCGCTAAGTTTCTAGCCACAAGCATAAACTAGCTAGCTGGGAAAGGCTCATCCATTATCTGCTCAGGACGACTGACTGAGTGACTGAACTGAATCAGTCTGCCTCCACTCAACTTTCAGCTTTGCGACATATATCATACATTTTGGCAACAGGCGTGTCCATTAAGTAGTGTACCTAACAGGAGCAAGCAGGAAGTAAAATATGTGCTAAAATATGTGCTGTAATTTTTATTGATCTTGAACTCAACTGACATTACAAAAACCTAACATTGCATGAGCCACATCAGTTAACATCATTTGAATGAACGCTCTACATTTCCATGGAATTTCCATCACAATACCAGCAGCCAATAAGTAGCGAGTTTACCAGTCAAATTTAACTCACAAAGCCCCGCCCTTAGTTACTGTTGTTTCAGTTTCAGTTTCAAGTTTTAATGCACATGCACAAGTACAGTGGGAATGCTTTTTGCAAACTCAAAACCCAACAATGCAATAATCAATAACTGTCACTGACGTTATAAGATGAAGCGGACAAGGCGCAGCGTGATATGAGATCTTTTAATGGTACTTTATAATAATACAACAAAACGATACGTGAAGTCCTAAGGTTAACAAAACACAAACCTCTCTCCGAACAAGATCCCACAAATGACAAGTGCAAAAACAGGCCGCTCAAGTATGGTTCCAAATCAGAGACAACGAGCCACAGCTGTCTCTAATGGGAACCACCCTGGCCAACATAGAAATATGTTTAACTAGAACATGAACATAGAAAACACAACACAGACACTACACACCCTGGCTCAACTTCTTTTTAAGAGTCCCCAGAGCCAGGCGTGACAGCCCCAAAGGCGGATCCCCACCGCGCACAACCAAACCTGGCAAGAGGGTAGGGCTGACAGTATCACTCGCGGGAGGGGATCTGGCTCGGGCGTGACTCACCTGCACTTGGCCACTCCCCTGTAGCGCCACTGGTTGGTGGCCCGCTAGGCCGGAGCTGGACTGGACACCCGTGGAGCGGATTGCCCAGCCGCGGAGCAGAACAGCCGACCGGTTGGCGAATGCCAGCACCACCGCTTTAGCGCGGGGAGGCGAGGAACAGGCCTGACCAGGTTGACGACGCGCACCACTGGGCTTGGGTGCGGGGAGCAGGAACAGGCCGGACCGGAAGTTGACGACGCTGCCACCACTGGCTGGTGAAAGCGGGGAGCAGGGAACAGGCCGGACCGGCTAAGAGCCTACGTACACTAGCAGGCTTGGTGCAGGGAGAGGAACAGCCGGACTGGTGAAGGATGCGCATGACACCGGCTTGGAGCGGGAGGAACTTTCGCATTGGGAACACGCACCTACTAACTTAGTGCAGGAGCAGAACGGGTTGAGGCCGAATGGGAACACGCACCACCAACTTAGTGCGCGGGGCAGGAACGGGCCGGGCCGACTGGGAACACGCACTACCAACTTAGTCTTTGGGGAGCAGGAACGGTTGGGTCGCGATTGGAACACGCACCACCAACTGAGTGGGGGAGCAGAACGAGGTTGGGCTTGACTAAACACGCACCACCAACTTAGTGCGGGAGCAAGGAACGGCCGACCCACTTCGGGAACACACACCACTGGCCTCTTGTGCGGAAGCAGAATGGGTCGGGCCGCACCGGGAACACGCACCACTGGCTGAGTGCGGGGATCAGGAACGGGCCGACCGAATGGTGACACACACCACTGCTTGCAGCGAGAGAGCTGGGACCGGGTTTCATAAACCTCCGCTCCCTCTGCTGCATACACTCAGTTCCTTCCCGTACCTGTGCTCTCTCGCAAAAGGAATTCTCCTCATCGCCTCCAGTAGCTCCTCCCTCTGACCAATTAATCCCCTCTGCTCCTCATGACCAATAGCCCCCCGTAACCTGGTGGCCTCCTCTCCTATTCTGGCAGACACGCCCCAAGGTCGCTGCTCTCCCTGCTGCCTAGCCTGAGCACGGGGAGTTGGCCTCTGTTTACACCCAGGGGCTCCGCCAACTTCCTTCAGCCCCCAAACCTGTGGCCTCCTTCCTAATCCGGCCGACACGTCTGTAGCTGCTCAGCATCCCCGCGTCATGCTGTGGTGCCCCCCAAAAATTTTTATTGGGGTGCCTTCGCCAACTGTCGACGACGTGCACTGTTGGCGCTGCACTCTTCGGCAGCCTTAACTTTTGCCCATGGCCCTCTGCCGTGAACATGTCCTCCCCAAGACCACCATTCGCCCACCTGGGACATCGCCAACCTCTCTCTCCAGCTCCTGCATCTGCTACGCATGCCTTTAGAACACGCTGCTTGGTCCTTCTTTTGGCGGGATCTTCTGTCATGACTCGGCCGTGAAGAAGTGCATCCAAGGCGACAGCGTGGATATGCGTATACATACATTTAATGAGTACTTTATAACAATACAACAAAACAAAAAACGTAGACACGTGAAGTCCTAAGCTGTTAACAAAACACAAACCCCTCCGTTGAACAAGATCCTCCAAGCAAATGACAAGTGCAAAAACAGGCTGCCTAAGCATGGTTCCCAATCAGAGGACAATGAGCCACAGTTCTCTAATTGGGAACCACCCTGGCCAATATAGAAATACACCTAACTCAGAACATGAATAATAGAAATCACAACACAGACACTACACACCCTGGCCTGTAACTTTTAAGAGATCCCCAGAGCCAGGGCGTGACAAAACAATGTTACTAGAAGAATAAAAATGAAGAAAGACTGAGAAATAGGTAATAATAAATATGAAATACACAATAGAGCAAGTGAGCATGCAACTATATATAGAGAAATATTTAAAAAGTCAGTTCCAATACCATATTTACAGTGCCTTGCAAAAGTATTCATCCCCCTTGGACTTTTCCTATTTTGTTGCATTACAACCTTTCAATTTAAATTTGATTTTAATTTGATTTCATGCAATGGTAACACCCACAAAATAGTCCAAATTGGTGAAGTGAAATGGAAAAAATAACTTGTTTTAAAAAATGCTAAAACATAAATAACGGAAAAGTGGTAATGGCGTGCATACAGTTGAAGTCGGAAGCATATGACACCTTAGCCAAATACATTTAAACTCAGTTTTTCACAATTCCTGACATTTAATCCTTTAGCGTAAAACTTCCCTGTTTTAGGTCAGTTAGATCACACTTTATTTTAAGAATGTGAAAATGTCAGAATAATAGTAGAGTGAATTATTTCTTTCAGCTTTTATTTCTTTTCATCACATTCCCAGTGGGTCAGAAGTTTACATAACACTCACTGGGTATTCGGTAGCATTGCCTTTAAATGGTTTAACTTGGGTCAAACGCTTCGGGTAGCTCTGTCCACAAGCTTCCCCAATAAGTTGGGTGAATTTCTGGCCCATCCTCCTGACAGAGCTGGTGTAACTGAGTCAAGTTTGTATGCCTCCCTCCTTGCACACGCTTTTTCAGTTCTGCCTACACATTTTCTATAGGATTGAGGTCAGGGCTTTGTGATGGCCACTCCAATACCTTGACTTGTTGTCCTTTAAGCTATTCTGCCACAACTTTGGAAGTATGCTTGGGGTCATTGTCTTTACTTGGAAGACCCACTGCGACTAAGCTTTTAACTTCCTGACTGATGTCTTGGAGATGTTGCTTCAATATATCCACATAATTTTCCTTCCTCATGATGCCATCTATTTTGGGAAGTGCACCAGTACCTCCTGCAGCAAAAGCACCCCCCCACAGCATGATGCTGCCACCCCGTGCTTCACGGTTGGGATGGTGTTCTTCGGCTTGCAAAGGCACCCCTTTTTCCTCCAAACTAACGATGGTAATTATGGCCAAACAGTTCTATTTTGTTTCATCAGACCAGAGGACATTTCTCCAAAAAAGTACGATCTTTGTCCACATGTACAGTTGCAAACCATAGTCTAGCTTTTTTATGGCGGATTTGGAGCAGTGGCTTCTTCCTTGCTGAGCTTCGGCCTTTCAGGTAGTGTCGATATAGGACTCGTTTTACTGTGGATATAGATACTTTGTACCTGTTTCCTCCAGCATCTTCACAAGGTCCTTTGCTGTTGTACTGGGATTGATTTGCACTTTTCGCACCAGTCACGTTTATCTCTAGGAGACAGAACGCGTCTCCTTCCTGAGTGGTATGCACGGCTGCGTGGTCCCATGGTGTTTATACTTTCGCGTACTATTATTCGTACAGATGAACGTGGTACCTTCAGGCGTTTGGAAATTGCTCCATGGATGAACCAGACTTGTGGAGGTCTACAATTTGTTTTTCTGAGGTCTTGATTGATTTCTTTTGATATCCCCATGATGTCAAGCAAAGAGGCACTGAGTTTGAAGGTAGGCCTTGACATACAGTGGGGAGAACAAGTATTTGATACACTGCCGATTTTGCAGGTTTTCCTACTTACAAAGCATGTAGAGGTCTGTAATTTTTATCATAGGTACACTTCAACTGTGAGAGACGGAATCTAAAACAAAAATCCAGAAAATCACATTGTATGATTTTTAAGTAATTCATTTGCATTTTATTGCATGACATAAGTATTTGATCACCTACCAACCAGTAAGAATTCCGGCTCTCACAGACCTGTTAGTTTTTCTTTAAGAAGCCCTCCTGTTCTTCACTCATTACCTGTATTAACTGCACCTGTTTGAACTCGTTACCTGTATAAAAGACACCTGTCCACACACTCAATCAAACAGACTCCAACCTCTCCACAATGGCCAAGACCAGAGAGCTGTGTAAGGACATCAGGGATAAAATTGTAGACCTGCACAAGGCTGGGATGGGCTGCAGGACAATAGGCACGCAGCTTGGTGAGAAGGCAACAACTGTTGGCGCAATTATTAGAAAATGGAAGAAGTTCAAGATGACGGTCAATCACCCTCGGTCTGGGGCTCCATGCAAGATCTCACCCTCGTGGGGCATCAATGATCATGAGGAAGGTGAGGATCAGCCCAGAACTACACGGCAGGACCTGGTCAATGACCTGAAGAGAGCTGGGACCACAGTCTCAAAGAAAACCATTAGTAACACACTACGCCGTCATGGATTAAAATCCTGCAGCGCACGCAAGGTCCCCTGCTCCAAGCCAGCGCATGTCCAGGCCCGTCTGAAGTTTGCCAATGACCATCTGGATGATCCAGAGGAGGAATGGGAGAAGGTCATGGTCTGATGAGACAAAAATATAGTTTTTTTGGTCTAAACTCCACTCACCGTGTTTGGAGGAAGAAGATGGATGAGTACAACCCCCAAGTACACCATCCCAACCGTGAAGCATGGAGGTGGAAACATCATTCTTTGGGGATGCTTTTCTGCAAAGGGGACAGGGACGACTGCACCGTATTGAGGGGGAGGTGGATGGGGCCATGTATCGCGAGATCTTGGCCAACACTTCCTTCCCTCAGTAAGAGGATTGAAGATGGTTCGTGGCTGGGTCTTCCAGCATGACAACGACCGAAACACACAGCCAGGGCAACTAAGGAGTGGCTCTGTAAGAAGCATCTCAAGGTCCTGGAGTGGCCCTAGCCAGTCTCCAGACCTGAACCCAATAGAACATCTTTGGAGGGAGCTGAAAGTCCTTATTGCCCAGCGAACAGCCCCGAAACCTGAAGGATCTGGAGAAGGTCTGTATGGAGGAGTGGGCCAAAATCCCTGCTGCAGTGTGTGCAATCCTGGTCAAGAACTAGAGGAAACGTATGATCTCTGTAATGCAAACAAAGGTTTCTGTACCAAATATTAAGTTCTGCTTTTCTGATGTATCAAATACTTATGTCATGCAATAAAATGCAAAATTAATTACTTAAAAAATCATACAATGTGATTTTCTGGATTTTTGAAGGTGGTGTCAGGGCGCCCAAGAAAGTCCAGCAAGCGCCAGGACCGTCTCCTAAAAATTGATTCAGCTGCGGGATCGGGCATCACCAGTGCAGAGCTTGCTCAGGAATGGCAGCAGGCAGGTGTGAGTGCATCTGCATGCACATTGAGGCGAAACTTTGGAGGATGGCCTGGTGTCAAGAAGGGCAGCAAAGAAGACACTTCTCCAGGAAAAACATAATTGACAGACTGATATTCTGCAAAAGGTACAGGGATTGGACTGCTGAGGACTGGGGTAAAGTCATTTTCTCTGATGAATCCCTTTCCGATTGTTTGGGGCAGGAAAACACCTTGTCCGGAGAAGACAAGGTGAGCGCTACCATTAGTCCTGTGTCATGCCAACAGTAAAAGCATCCTGAGACCATTCCCGCCGACCGGGAGACTCATGGGCGGCGCACAACTGGCCCAGCTCGTCAGAGTAGGGGAGGGAGTGGCCGAGCAGGGATGTAGCTCAGTTGATAGAGCATGGCGCTTTGCAACGCCAGGGTTGTGGGTTCGATTCCCACGGGGCCAGTATAAAAAAATATGTATTCACTAACTGTAAGTCGCTCTGGAAAAGAGCGTCTGCTAAATGACTAAAATGTAAATGTAATGTAAATGGGTTGCTTCTCAGCCAAGGGACTGGGCTCACTCACAATTTTGCCTAAGAACACAGCCAGTGAATAAAGAATGGTACCAACACATCCTCCGAGAGTCAACTTCTCCCAACCATCCAAGAAAAGTTTGGTGACGACCAATGCCTTTTCATATAAAATCAAATCAAATCAAATTGTATTACTACATGCGCCGAATACAACAGGTGCAGACATTACAGTGAAATGCTTACTTACAGCCCTTAACCAACAGTGCATTTATTTTTAATAAAAAAGTAAAATAAAACAACATCAAAAAAAAGTGTTGAGAAAAAAAAAGAGCAGAAGTAAAAAAAAATAACAGTAGGAGCTATATACAGGGGGTACTTGCAGAGTCAATGTATGGGGGCACCGACTAGTTGAGGTGGTTGAGTAATATGTACATGTGGGTAGAGTTAAAGTGACTATGCATAAATAATTAACAGAGTAGCAGGCAGCGTAAAAGATGGGTTGGGGGGGCAGTGCAAATAGTCTGGGTAGCCATGATTAGCTGTTCAGGAGTCTTATGGCTTGGGGTAGAAGCTGTTGAGAAGTCTTTGACCTAGACTTGGCACTCCGTACCGCTTGGCCGTGCGGTAGCAGAGAGAACAGTCTATGACTAGGGTGGCTGGAGTCTTTCACAATTTTGAGGGCCTTCCTCTGACACCGCCTGTAGTAGAGGTCCTGGATGGCAGGGAAGCTTGGCCCCAGTGATGTACTGGGCCGTACGCACTACCCTCTGTAGTGCCTTGCGGTCGGAGGCCAAGCAGTTGCCATACCAGGCGGTGATGCAACCAGTCAGGATGCTCTCGATGGTGCAGCTGTAGAATTTTGAGATCTGAGGACCCATGCCGAATCTTTTTCAGTCTCCTGAGGGGGAATAGGCTTTGTGGTGCCCTCTTCAACGACTGTCTTGGTGTGTTTGGACCATGATAGTTTGTTGGTGATGTGGACACCAAGGAACTTGAAGCTCTCAACCTGTTGTCACGGTTTACTAAGCCAGAACCCAGAAGCAGACCAGGACAAGGTAAGTGGTGTCAAAGGTGAGTGTTTATTTAACTGATCCACGAGTGCTGCTGAATAATCCAGGGAACAGAGCGGGCGGGCGTGGATGAGTTGTTGAGGGTGCAGTAGTTGATCCAATGATGGCTCGGCAGCCGCCACCATCAGGCAGAGGTTGGGTGAAGGTTCCCGGACGAGTGACTGCAGGGAGAACAAAACGGAGGTAAGCATACAACAAGCAAACAAGGTGCAAAAACAACAAAACTAATGCTCTAAGCTCTAAGACTGATCCGCTGATAAACATACTGTTCATGGCGGTAACGATCCGGCAGGGAATGAATGTTAGGCCAGAGCCTAAGAAGGGTGATGATCAGGACCAGGTGTGCAGATTGCTGATGGGATGCAGGTGCGGAATCAAGAGAGAGCTCCCGGCTAGCAACGTGCCCGGCAACCAGGCAGAGGAGCGTTCCAGAACCCTCGGGAAACTGGAGATCACGAGCAGAAAAACTAGCACACAGACAGGACCCGACTCAGACTGCCGGGATCGTTACAGTACCCCCCTCCGACAACGCCACCGGGCGGACTCCCGGAGCGCCAGGATGGAGGCGGTAGAAGTCACGAATGAGGTCAGCATCTAGGATCTGCGCCGCGGAATCCAACTCCTCTCTTCAGGACCATACCCCTCCCAGTCCACGAGATACTGGAAACCCCGGCCCCGCCGTCTGGAGTCCATGATGCGTCGCACCGTGAGGCAGGACCACCTCCGATCATCCGAGGAGGAGGAGGAGGAGGCGGAGGAGGCAACAGAGGACTGAGGGAAAACAGGCTTGAGGCAGGAGACATGAAAGGTGGGATGGACTCTGAGCGTCCTCGGAAGTTTGAGTCGAACTGCCACCGGATTGATCACCTTCTCCACCACAAACGGACCAATGAACTTCGGTAACAACTTCCTAGACTCAGTCCGTAAAGGAAGATCCCGTGTGGCCAACCAGACCCTATCTCCGGTGGTATAGGTGGGAGCGGGGATCCGGCGACGATCCGCCTGGAGCTGATACCGGTCCGAAACTCTAAGGAGTGCCTTTCTGGCCCGATGCCAGGTCCGGTGGCAACGAATATGGGCCTGAACAGAAGGCACTGAGAGCTCCTTCTCCTGAGAAGGGAACAAGGGAGGTTGGTAGCCATACAGGCACTGGAAGGGAGACATCCCAGTGGCAGATGTAGGGAGAGTATTGTGGGCATACTCAACCCAAGGCAACTGAGAGACCCAGGAGGTGGGGTTGGAGGAACAAGGCAGCGTAGCGTGGATTCCATCTTCTGGTTGGCTCTCCGCCTGACCATTAGATTGGGGGTGAAAACCAGATGTGAGGCTGACTGTAGCTCCAATGGCCAAACAGAAGGACTTCCAGACAGCAGAGGTAAACTGAGGGCCACGGTCGGAAACGATATCACTGGGCAAACCGTGGACCCTGAAAACCTCCTAACCAGGATCTCGGACGTCTCCGAGGCAGAGGGAAGCTTGGCAATAGGCACAAAGTGGGCGAACTTGCTGAATCTGTCCACGATAGTCAGAACGACCGTGTTTCCCTCAGAAACGGGCAACCCAGTGACAAAGTCCAGGGCCAGATGCGACCATGGTCGCGGGGAATAGGAAGGGGTGAAGTAGTCCAGAGCTGGGCCGATTGGTACTCTTATTCTGCGCACACACTGGACAGGCAGCAACATAACCCCGAGTATCCTCGGCCATGGCAGGCCACCAAAAACGTCTGCGAAGAAACGCCATCGGTCCGAGCCACGCCAGGTGACAAGCCATCTTGCTGGCGTGGGGACCATTTGAGGACAGCAGGACGAACCGACTCAGGCACAAACAACCGACCGGGTGGACCGTTACGGGACCGGCTGCGTCCGAAGGGGCGCCGCCATCACCTCCTCCTCAATCTTCCACCTAACAGCTCCCACGACGCAGTTCGGGGAGAATTGTCTCGGTCTTGGACCCACTCTCCTCCGTCTTGGAGAACATCCGGACAAGGCGTCCGCCTTGCCGTTCAACGTCAGGGAAAAATTGAATCGTCCGAAAAACAACGCCCACCTGGCCTGACGGGAGTTGAGACGTCTAGCCGATTGCACGTAAGCAAGATTCTTGTGGTCAGTCCAGACAATAAACGGTTGCTCCGCCTCCAACCAGTGGCGCCACTCCTCCAAGGCAAGTTTCACCGCGAGGCTCCCGGTTACCCACATCGTAATTCCTCTCCCGCAGGCGGCGCAGAGTAGTAGGCGAGGATGGAGTTTACTGTCCGTGGAGCATGCTGCGACAGGATGGCGCCAACTCCCACATCAGACGCGGCCCACTTCAACGACGAACTGACGGGCCGTGTCCGGCTGAGAGAGAATCGGTGCGTTGGTGAATCGCCTCTTCAAATCCAGAAACGCTCGATCCGCCTCCGGATTCCACGAAGGTCCTGATACTGGAAGTCAAGGCAGTTAACGGAGCGGCCACACGGCTGTAATCCCGGATGAATCTGCGGTAGAAATTCGCAAACCCCAAAAAATCTCTGGAGCTGCAACTCGTACCGGGCTGGGCCCATTCCAGAACCGCTCAACCTTCTCCTGGTCCATCCTAATCTCTCCCCTGGAGATGATGTACCCGCAGAAAGGATGTCGTGTGGGCGTGAAACTCGCACTTCTCGGCCTTCACGAACAGGCGATTCTCCAACAATCGCTGCAGAACCTGCCGGACATGCTGGACGTGGTCGGAAGGTTCCTTCGAGAAGATCAGAATGTCATCCAGGTAAACAAACACAAAGAGACCGATCATATCTCTCAGGACGGCGCGTTCACCATACTCTGGAATACCGCTGGAGCATTGGTCAGTCCAAACGGCATCACCTGATACTCGAAGTGACCCATCGGGTGTATTGAAACCCGGCCAACCACTCGTCCCCCTCTCTGATCCGGACCATGTGATCTACGCATTGCGTAGGTCTAGCTTGGTGAACACCGTAGCACCCTGTAAGGAGTCGAAGGCAGAACTCATCAAGGGCAGGGGATACTTGTTCTTGACCGTGATGTTTCCAACCCCCGATAATCAATACACGGTCGAAGAGAGCCATCCTTCTTACCCACAAAGAAGAATCCTGCCCCCAGGGGGTGAGACGAGAACGAGACCAGCAGCTAGGACGCTCCTTGATGTAGGTCTCAAAGCCTCACGTTCAGGTCGGAGATACTGTATAACCTTCCCTTGGGGTAGACAGCTCCAGGGAACAGGTTGATGGCACAATCATATGGTCGGTGGGGAGGGAGTGACAGAGCCTTCTGCTTACTGAACACTTCCCCCAAATCGTGATATGTCTCGGGAACCAGGGACAAATCTGGGGTTTAGCCTCAATCACCTGACTGGGAACCGAATGGGGACAGGCAGTCTTGAGACAGTTAGCATGACAATCAAGGCTCCAACCGCTTACCTTGCCCGTCACCCAATCGAACGTGGGATTGTGTTCCTTCAGCCAGGGGTATCCAAGGACCAGAGAACATGGGAAGACGGGCAGAATGAAGAATGAAATCATCTCGAATGATTCCCCCGACAACAGCATCTTAACGGTTCAGTCCTCGTCGTGATACGTGCCAGACTACTGCCGTTCAGAGTGGTCGCTTCAATGGCTTCCGGCAATTGCTCCTTGGAAAGCCCCAGCTGTTCCACCAACTCGGCATCAAGAAAGCTTCCATCGGCACCTGAATCGAAAAGCGTTAATCGCTAAGCTCTGATTCCTGTTCATAAGGGTAGCCGGGAAACGGGTCTGACAGAGGTATTGAGAGGTCGAAACTGGCTCGCTAAAAGTCCTCCCAACTTTAGCGAGCCGCGCAGTTTGACGACCGCCGGGAACAGGTGGCGAGGTAATGTCCCGAACCACCACAGTAGAGGCAACAGTTAGTCCTACGTCTGAGTTGGCGTTCCTCCTTGGTTAACCCCGTGCCGCCCTACTTGCATTGGTTCAGAATCGGGAGACAGGACCTCTCCACTAATCCTGTGTGGTGGACGATGATCGACGTATTCTGGTCCAATCCCGACCCGACTGGAACCTGAGAAGCTGATCGATTGGACGGAACCCATTGCTTCTCCCTCCTTCGCTCTCGGACCGATTTATCCACCCGAATAGACAAGGCTACCAGCTGTCCAGGTCACTAGGCTCGGATAGAGATCAACTCATCCTTGAGCTGCTCCGACAGACCCTGGTAAAAGGCCGCTTGCAGAGACTCCTCATTCCACCCACTCTCCACAGCCAACGTCTTGAACTCGATCACGAAGTCGGCCACGCTACAGTTCCTTGGTGAAGCGAAAACAGGCGCTAGCTGCGTCCCTCCCTCGGACGGAATGGTCGAAGAGCTTCCTCATCTCGGCCGTGAACCCCTGGTATGAAGCCATGCAGGGGTCTTGTCGTTCCCAACGGCTGAAGCCCACTCCAGCGCTCGACCACGCAGCAACTCAATCACAAAGGCTATCTTAGCCTTGTCTGTGGCATAAGAGTAGGGCTGTAGATCGAACACTAACCCACACTGCATAAGGAAAGAACGGCATCGGTCCCAGCTCCCCCTCATATTTATCCGGGCAGCCGGAACCTTGGGCTCACGGAAGGACACAGCTCCAGAAGCGGCAGGCGAGATGGGTGAAACCGGTAGTGGATCCTCCACCGGAAACTTGCGCTGGTTCTGGACCTCCGTCAGACCGGTAGAAAGGTTCCGAACTGCTAACGCGATCTCCTGTAGCTCCGTGCTATGATGGCCCAACATCTTCTCCTGATGGGTAATGGCATGAGCGAACAGAGTCCAGGTCCGCTGGGTTCCATTACTGGCCGGATCGTTCTGTCACGGTTTACTAAGCCAGAACCCAGAAGCAGACCAGGACAAGGTAAGTGGTGTCAAAGGTGAGTGTTTATTTAACTGATCCACAGTGCTGCTGAATAATCCAGGGAACAGAGCGGGCGGCGTGGATGAGTTGTTGAGGGTGCAGTAGTTGATCCAATGATGGCTCGGCAGCCGACCATCAGGCAGAGGTGGGTGAAGGTTCGGACGAGTGACTGCAGGGAGAACAAAACGGAGGTGTAAGCATACAACAAGCAAACAAGGTAAAACAACAAAACTAATGCTCTAAGCTCTAAGACTGATCGGCTGACAAACATACTGTTCATGGCCTAACGATCCGGCAGGGAATGGATGTTAGGCCAGAGCCTAAGAAGGGTGATGATCAGGACCAGGTGTGCAGATTGCTGATGGGATGCAGGTGCGGAAATCAAGAGAGCTCCCGCCTAGCAACGTTGCCCGGCAACCAGGCAGGGAGCGTTCCAGAACCCTCGGGAAACTGGAGATCACGAGCAGAAAAACTAGTACACAGACAGGACCCGACTCAGACTGCCGGGATCGTTACACCTGTTCCACTACAGCCCCGTCGATGAGAATGGGGGCGTGCTCAGTCCTCTTTTTTTTTCCTGTAGTCCACAATCATCTCCGCTGTCTTGGTCACATTGAGGGAGAGGTTGTTATCCTGGCACCACCACGGCCAGGTCTCTGACCTCCCTCCCCCCATAGGCTGTCTCATCGTTGTCGGTGATCAGGCCTACCACTGTTGTGTCGTCGGCAAACTTAATGAGGGTGTTGGAGTCGTGCCTGGCCATGCAGTCATCGGGTGAACAGGGAGTACAGGAGGGGACTGAGCACGCACCCCTGAGGGGGCCCCCCGTGTTGAGGGATCAGTGTGTGCAGATGTGTTGTTACCTACCCTTACCCCCTGGGGTCGGCCCGTCAGGAAGTCCAGGGATCCAGTTGCAGAGGGAGGTGTTCAGTCCCAGGATCATTAGCTTAGTGATGAGCTTTGAGGGCACTATGGTGTTGAATGCTGAGCTGTAGTCAATGAATAGCATTCTCACGTAGGTGTTCCTCTTGTCCAGGTGGGAAAGGGCAGTGTGGAGTGCAATAGAGATTGCATCATCTGTGGATCTGTTGAGGGCGGTATGCAAATTGGAGTGGGTCTAGGGTTTCTGGGATAATGGTGTTGATATGAGCCATGACCAGCCTTTCAAAGCACTTCATGGCTACAGACGTCAGTGCTACGGTCGGTAGTCATTTAGGCAGGTTATCTTAGTGTCCTTGGGCACGGGGACTAGGTGGTCTGCTTGAAACATGTTAGTATTACAGACTCAGTCAGGGTACATGTTGAAAATGTCCGGTGAAGACACTTGCAGTTGGTCAGCACATGCTCGGAGTACATGTGCTGGTAATCCAATCTGGCCCTCGGCCTTGTGAATGTTGACCTGCTTAAAAGTCTTACTCACACATCGGCTACGGAGAGCGTGATCACATAGTCATCCGGAACAACTGGTGCTCTCATGCATGCTTCAGTGTTGCTTGCCTCAAGCGGAGCATAGAAGTGGTTTAGCTCGTCTGGTAGGCTTGTGTCACTGGGAAGCTCGCGACTGTGCTTCCCTTTGTAGTCTGTAATAGTTTCAAGCCCTGCCACATCCGACGAGCGTCAGAGCCGGTGTAGTACGATTCAATCTTAGTCCTGTATTGACTCTTTGCCTGTTTGATGGTTCGTCGGAGGGCATAGCGGGATTTCTTATAAGCGTCCGGGTTCAGAGTCCCGCTCCTTGAAAGCGGCAGCTCTACCCTTTAGCTCAGTGCGGATGTTTCCTGTAATCCATGGCTTCTGGTTGGGGTATTTGTACAACGGTCACTGTGGGGGACGACATCATCGATGCATTTATTGATGAAGCCAGTACTGATGTGTTGTACTCCTCAATGCTATCTGAAGAATCCCCGGAACATGTTCCAGTCTGTGCTAGCAAAACAGTCCTGTAGCGTTAGCATCTGCGTCATCGACTACTTTTTGATTAACGAAGTCACTGGTGCTTCCTGCTTTAATTTTTGCATAAGCAGGAATCAGGAGGATAGAGTTATGGTCAGATTTGCCAAATGGAGGGCGAGGGAGAGCTTTGTATGCATCTCTGTGTGTGGAGTAAAGGTGGTCTAGAGTTTTTTCCTCTGGTTGCACATTTAACATGCTGGTAGAAATTAGGGTAGAACGCGATTTAAGTTTCCCTGTATTAAAGTCCCCGGCCACTAGGAGCGCTGCCTCTGGATGAGCGTTTTCCTGTTGACTTATGGCCTTATACAGCTCATTGAGTGCAATCTTAATGCCAGCATTGGTTTGTAGTGTTAAATAGACGGCTATGAAAAATATAGATGAAAACTCTCTTGGTAAATAGTGTGGTCTACAGCTTATCATAAGATACTCCACCTCAGGGCGAGCAAAACCTCGAGACTTCCTTAGTATTCCAGCATGATGGAGCACACTTGCCATAAGGCAAAAGTGATAACTAATGGCTTGGGAACAAATCATTGACATTTGGGTCCATGGCCAGGAAACTTCCCAGACCTTAATCCCATTGAGAACTTGTGGTCGATCCTCAAGAGGTGGTGGACAAACAAATACCCACAAATTCTGACGAACTCCAAGCATTGATTATGCAAGAATGGGCTGCCATCAGTCAGGATGTGGCCCAGAAGTTAATTGACAGCATGCCATGGCCCGGATTGCAGAGGTCTTGAAAAAGATGGGTCAACACTGCAAATATTGACTCTTTGCATAAACTTAATGTAATTGTCAATAAAAGCCTTTGACACTTATGGAATACTTGTAATTATACTCAGTATACCATAGTAACGTCTGACAAAAATATCTCATAACACTGAAGCAGCCGAACTTTGCGAAGACCAATACATGTCATTCTCAAAACTTTTTGCCCTCGACTGTACTATGTTGATTTGTCTATGGAGAATAAGGCCTGGGATTTAATCTCATCACTCTTTGTCAGCTATGCGCTATTTAAAAGGAATTTCGATTGAGCCGACATATGCAGCGTTTACTGTGAATGCAGTCTCCGGGCACGCAGGAACATTGCCTTTAAAAAGGTGCATAGCTGACAAAAACCACAATCAGATATAATTCTGGCCTAAGACTTTTAACACTTTCAACTATTTACTGTGTTGTGTACTGTCTATGGAGAATACGATCCTCTGGACTATTTACTATGTACTGTTGTCTATAGAGAATAAGATCCTCAGACTATTTACTATGTACTGTTGTCCTATAGAGAATAAGATCCTCAGACTATTTACTATGTACTGTTGTCTATGGAGAATAAGATCCTCAGACTATTTACTATGTACTGTTGTCTATGGAGAATACGATCCTCAGACTATCTACTATGTACTGTTGTCTATGGAGAATAAGATAAAAAGAGAGAGTGTAGTGTAGGTCAGGTCAGTTTTAGGTCTTTAATTTGGTTGGCTGTCAATTTTAAAATTCTTTATATTCCACAGATATTAACACCCTTGTACCCACCTTTCTCTCTCTCTCTCTTTCTCTCTCTCTCTCTCTCTCTCTCTCTCTCTCTCTCTCTCTCTCTCTCTCTCTCTCTCTCTCTCTCTCTCTCTCTCTCTCTCTCTCTCTCTCTCTCTCTCTCTCTCTCTCTCTCTCGCTCTTTCTCTCTCCGATCTCTCTGTCTCCTATCGATCTCTCTCGTCTCCTCTCTCTCTCTCTCGCTCTCTCCTCTCTCTCTCTCGGTCTCTCTCTCTCTTGGTCTCTCTCTCGTTCTCTCTCTCGGTCTCTCTCTGTCTCTCTCTCTCTCTCAGGTGAGAAGTGTCGTAGCTTCATTGATCTGGCTCCGACCTCAGAGAGAGGTGAGTAATGTGTGAGCAATACACACTGCAACTGGCATTCTCATATTTACCACATTCTATAATCTTCTGTCTAAACGGTACGTCTTCACTTCCATGTACTGTTCCCATTCAGTATAAGACAGACTTCTAACGATAATAAACTTGATTGGAATTGTCTATTGGCGGCAACTAAAATAACACATAGTGTTTCTTACAAGAAAGGCGCGTGCGCCCCGACGTGCACCTAAACAAAGCACAACCACACCGAACAACGGAGCTCCGACACAACGCCGGGAAATATGAACAAATAAATTATATCTCGTAGAGTGTTATGATTACACGTGCACCTAAACAATGTTTCACTCTGAGGTAAATTACTAATTTTCTTGTTTTGTTTTATTTACAGAAAGCCAGGAGCACATTCCAACACTCAGACGTAATTTTACAAATGAAGCATGTGTGTGTTTAGTGAGTCCGCCAGATCAGAGGCAGTAGGGATGACCAGGGATGTTCTCTTGATAATTGTGTGATTAAGACCCTTTTCCTGTCCTGCTAAGCATTTAAAATGTAACAAGTACTTTTTGGGGTGTCAGGGAAAATGTCTGGAGTAAAAATAAATTATTTTCTTAATGAAGTAAAAGTAAAAAGTCGTCAAAAATATAAATAGTAAAGTAAAGTACAGATACCCCAAAAAACTACTTCGAAGTAGTACAAGTATTTTACTTAAGTACTTACACCCCTGTGAACTGGGCACTTATTGAAATATAAAGCTACTCGTGAAGCATACAGAATAACTCAAGAATAATATACAGTACCAGTCAGAAGGTTGGACACACCTACTTTCTTTATTTGTACTATTCCCTAACATTGTAGAATAACAGTGAATACATCACAACTATGAAATTGCACATATGGAATCATGTTGTAACCGAAAAAGTGTTAAATAAATCAAAATAAATGTTATATTTCAGATTCTTCAGAGTAGCCACCTTGCCTTGATGACAGCTTTGCACACTCTTGGCATTCTCTCAACCAGCTTCATGAGGTAGTCACCTGGAATACATTTCAATTAACAGGTGTGCCTTGTTAAAAACTTAATTTGAGGAATTTATTTCCTTCTTAATGCGGTTGAGCCAATCAGTTGTGTTGTGACAAGGTAGGTGTGGTATACAGAAGATAGCCCTATTTGGTAAAAGACCAAGTCCATATTATGGCAAGAACAGCTCAAACAAGCTAAGAGAAACGACAGTCCATCATTACTTTAATATATGAAGGTCAGTCAATCCGGAAAATGTCAAGAACTTTGAAAGTTTCTTCAAGTGCAGTCGCAAAAACCATAAAGCTAGTATGAAACTGGCTCTCATGAGGACCGCCACAGGAAAGGAAGACACAGAGTTACCTCTACGCAGAGGATAAGTTCATTAGAGTTACCAGCCTCAGAAATTGCAGCCCAAATAAATGCTTCACAGAGTTCAAGTAGCAGACACATCTCAACATCAACTGTTCAGAGGAGACTGTGTGAATCAGGCCTTCATGGTTGAAATGTCTGCAAAGAAACCACTACTAAAGGACACCAATAAGAAGAAGAGAACTTGCTTGGTCCAAGAAACACGAGCAATGGACATTAGACCGGTGGAAATCTGTCCTTTAGTCTGAGAGTCCAAATTTGAGATTTTTGGTTCCAAACGGCTGTGTCTTTGTGAGACTTAGAGTAGGTGAACGGATGATCTCCGCATGTGTGGTTCCCACCGTGAAGCATGGAGGAGGGGTGTGATGGTGTGGGGGTGCTTTGCTGGTGACACCGTCAGTGATTTATTTAGAATTCAAGGCACACTTAACCAGCATGGCTACCTCAGCATTCCTGCAGCGATACGCCCATCCCATCTGGTCTGCGCTTAGTGGGACTACTATTTGTTTTTCAACAGGACACTGACCCAAAACACACCTCCAGGCTGTGTAAGGGCTATTTGACCAAAGGAGAGTGATGGAGTGCTGCATCAGATGACCTGGCCTCCACAATCACCTGACCTCAACCCAATTGAGATGGTTTGGGATGAGTTGGACCGCAGAGGAAGGAAAAGCAGCCAACAAGTGCTCAGTATATGTAGGAACTCCTTCAAGACTGTTGAAAAAGCATTCCTCATGAAGCTGGTTGGAGAGAATGCCAATAGTTTGCAAAGCTGTCATCAAGGCAAAGGGGTGGAACACTTTGAAGAATCTCAAATATAAAATATATTTTGATTTGTTTAACACTTTTTTTGGTTACCATGATTCCATATATGCTATTTCATAGTTTGATGTCTTCACTATTATTCTACAATGTAGAAAATAGTAAAACTAAAGAAAAACCCTGGAATGAGTAGGTGTGTTCAAACTTTTGACTAGCACTGTGTATATAGACTGTCAGACAATGTTCTTATATCATCAATCAATCAATCAATCAATTTTATTTTATAAGCCAACCTTCGTACATCAGCCTAATATCTCGAAGTGCTGTACAGAAACCCAGCTAAAACCCCAAACAGCTAGTAATGCAGGTGTAGGAAGCACGGCGGCTAGGAAAAACTCCTAGAAAGGCCAAAACCTAGGAAGAAACCTAGAGAGGAACCAGGCTATGAGGGGTGGCCAGTCCTCTTCTGGCTGTGCCGGGTGGAGATTATAACAGAACCCATGCCAAGATGTTCAAAAATGTTCATAAGTGACAAGCATGGTCAAATAATAATCAGGAATAAATCTCAGTTGGCTTTTCATAGCCGATCATTAAGAGTTGGAAAACAGCAGGTCTGGGACAGGTAGGGGTTCCATAATCCGCAGGCAGAACAGTTGAAACTGGAATAGCAGCAAGGCCAGGCGGGACTGGGGACAGCAAGGGAGTCACCACGGCCGGTAGTCCCGACGTATGGTCCTAGGGCTCAGGTCTCTAAGTTGGCTTTTCACTGCTCGATCATTAAGAGTTGAAAACAGCAGGTCTGGGACAGGTAGGGGTTTCAGAATCACAGGCAGAAAAGTTGAAAACTGGAATAGCAGCAAGGCCAGGCGGACTGGGGACAGCAAGGTGTCAGCATGCCCGGTAGTCCTGACGTATGGTCCTAGGGCTCAGGTTCTCAGAGAGAAAGAGAGAACGAGAGAATTAGAGAGAAGCATACTTAAATTCACACAGGACACTGGATAAGACAGAGAAGTACTCCAGTATAACCAACCCCCAGCAGCCCCCGACACATAAACTACTGCAGCATAAATACTGAGGCTGAGACAGGAGCGGTCCGAGACACTGTGGCCCCATCCGAAGAAACCCCGGACAGGGCCAAACAGGAAGGATATAACCCCACCCACTCTGCCAAAGCACAGCCCCCGCACCACTAGAGGGATATCTCAACCACCAACTTACAATCCTGAGACAAGGCCGAGTATAGCCCACAGAGGTCTCCACCACAGCACAAACCAGGGGGAACCTCAGACAGGAAGATCACGTCAGTAACTCAACCCATCTCAAGTGACGCACCTCTCAGGGACGGCATGAAAGAGCACCAGCAAGCCAGTGACTCAGCCCCTGTAACAGGGTTAGAGGCAGAGAACCCCAGTGGAGAGAGGGGAACCGGCCTGGCAGAGACAGCAAGGGCTGTTCGTTGCTCCAGAGCCTTTCCCACCTTCACACTCCTGGGGCAGACTACACTCAATCATATGACCTACTGAAGAGATAAGTCTTTAGTAAAGACTTTAAAGTTGAGACCTAGTCTGCGTCTACTCACATGGGTAGGCAGACTGTTCCATAAAAATGGAGATCTATAGGAGAAAGCCCTGCCTCCCGCTGTTTGCTTAGGAAATTCTAGGGACAATTAGGGAGGTTTCGCGTCTTCGCGACCGTAGCGTACGTATTGGTATGACGGCAGCACCAACTGGAAAGATAGGTAGGAGCAAGCCCATGTAACGCTTTTATAGGTTAACAGTAAAACCTTGAAATCAGCCCTTGCCTTAACAGGAAGCCAGTGTAGGGAAGCTAGCACTGGAGTAATATGATCAAATTTCTTGGTCCGCAAGGATTCTAGCAGCCGTATTTAGCACTAACTGAGGTTTATTTAGTGCTTTATCCGTAGCCGGAAAGGAGCATTGCAGTAGTCTAACCTAGAAGTAACAAATGCATGGATTAATTTTTCTGCATCATTTTTGGACAGAAAATTTCTGATTTTTGCAATGTTACGTAGATGGAAAAAAAAGCTGTCCTTGAAACAGTCTTGATATGTTTCACAAAAGAGAGATCAGGGTCAAGAGTAACGCGAGGGTCCTTCACAGTTTTATTTGAGACGACTTTACAACCATCAAGATGAATTGTCAGATTTAACAGAAGATCTCTTTGTTTCTTGGGACCTAGAACAAGCATCTCTGTTTTGTCCGAGTTTAAAAGTAGAAAGTTTTCAGCCATCCACTTCCTTATGTCTGAAACACAGGCTTCTAAGCGAGGGCAATTTTGGGGCTTCACCATGTTTCATTGAAATGTACAGCTGTGTGTCATCCGCATAAGCAGTGAAAGTTAACATTATGTTTTCGAATAACATCCCCAAGAGGTAAAATATAGTAGGAAAACAATAGTGGTCCTAAAACGGAACCTTGAGGAACACCGAAATGTACAGTTGATTTGGTTATGAGGACAGACCATTCACAGAGACAAACTGATATCTTTCCGACAGGTAAGATCTAAACCAGGCCAGAACTTGTCCGTAGACCAATTTGGGTTTCCAGTCTCTCCAAAAGAATGTGGTGATCGATGGTGTCAAAGGCAGCACTAAGGTCTAGTAGCACGAGGACAGATGCAGAGCCTCGTGACGCCATTAAAGGTTCATTTACCACCTTCACAAGTGCAGTCTCAGTGCTATGATGGGGTCTAAAACCAGACTGAAGCATTTCGTCAATACATTGTTTGTCTTCAGAAAGGCAGTGAGTTGCTACACAGCTTTTCTAAAATTTTTGAGAGAGGAATGGAAGATTCGATATAGCCGATAGTTTTTTATATTTTCCGGGTCAAGGTTTGGCTTTTCCAAAGAGAGGCTTAAGATCACTGCCACTTTTAGTGAGTTTGGTACACATCCGGTGGATAGAGAGCTGTTTATTATGTTCAACATAGGAGGGCCAAGCACAGGAAGCAGCTCCTTCAGCAGTTTAGTAGGAATAGGATCCAGTATGCAGCTTGAAGGTTTAGGAGGCCATGATTATTTTCATCATTGTGTCAAGAGATATAGTACTAAAACACTTAAGTGTCTCCTCCGATCCCAGGCCCTCGGAGAGCAGCGCAGATCCAGGACAGCTAAGCCCCTGGAGGAATACGCAGATTCAAAGAGGAGTCCGTTAATTTGCTTTCTAATGGTCATGATCTTTTCCTCAAAGAAGTTCATGAATTTAGCCACTACTGAAGTGAAAGCCATCCTCTCTTG
>NW_025538216.1:0-21844 GCF_020615455.1 Coregonus clupeaformis | reverse complement strand
GGCCACCGGACTATTTGCATTGACCTCGACTAACCTGTACCCCCGCACATTGACTCGGTAACGGTACCCCCTGTATATAGCCTCGTTATTGTTATTTTATTGTGTTACTTTTTTAAACTTTAGTTTATTCAGTAAATATTTTCTTAACTATATTTTCTTAAAACTGCATTGTTGGTTAAAGGCTTGTAAGTAAGCATTTTAAGCTAAGGTCTACAGATGTATTCGGCGCATGTGACAAATACACAGAAGAAACACTACTCTTTTCCTATAGACTCTTTCATGAATCACACTGATTCAGAGAGGATCTTCGCCCAGCTTGGTTGATATGGGCTTGTCATCTTGTCAAAATATAAAGCATATTATGCAATTATTTAGTCAGCACTGTGCTCTCTTGTCGGTTTTAAAGTTCACTGCAGCCTAATACTTTAAAGAAGCAGCTGGGAACTGGAAACTATCAGAGACATATCCAGTGGGAGGTACATTTTAGACAGTGGATATCTGTGATTGGTAGAACACTACGGATTCTCCTAGGGGACAAAAATTACAGTGTATCACTTGAATGTCATAGGAAACTGGGAAAACAAGTTGCATCCCACTAATCTCTCTATTCTTCCAAAGTGAATTGCTTACCCCAGTGCTCTGATGTTGATGCTCCTTGTTCTTAACCATGGAGTTTTGTGGCTTTAGTGGTTGTTGTGTATTGGATGTTCTCTCAGCTCTTGTAGCGGATCGGTTGTGCGATGAAGCCGCATTCTTCTCTTGGAAATGATGTGTATGTACGTGTTTATCTGTGTGCGTATCTGTGCGTACATGTGTGTTTGTGTTTCTGTGTGTGCACTGTGCATGCGTGTGTGAGTGTGCATGTGTGAGTGTGTGTGTGCAAATGCATGAGTGTGTGTGCGTCGCGTGTATGAGAGACCTCCAGAAAACTGTAATGCACAGCTCACAGCTCAGCCAAGCCTGAAATTGGCTGGAATGGGAGAGAAGGCCTGGATAGATCACCTTAATATGCCGTAAGGCCAGAGCATTAGTCCCAGCTACGCTACGGCTGCACACACACACACCCTGAGTTATGCTAAACACAATCTCGGATTCATCATCAATAGACTTTCTCACACACACAAACACGCACACAAATGCACAGCATACTGTATGCACGCACGCACGCACGCACCCACACACACACACACACACACAGTTCACACCATTCCAATGTGGCATTGTCCCCATAGGTTTAAAACATGTAAAGCCAGTAAGCGATATGCAATGGATTGTGCTAGTGTGTGTGCTCTCCACCTGAGCCTGTGAAAGTAGTCAGTCGGGACATATTTGTGGTATTGTTTGCAAGTATTGATCAAGCAGAAGGTCCAATACATTAGCAGATAGAGCAGATAGAGATTAACCTTTTGGTCTATGTTACATGTGAACCTCTGTGTGCTTATAAATGGGATTCAAACCTCTGAAAGCACTACAATACATTACAGTATCAATACTCTCACCAACTATACAATCTATTTGATCTGTATCTGGATTTGGAACGAGATGGTATGACACTTTACAAAGCTCGCAGACATAGCTTCCCCCCATTTTGCCATCTTACTTACAGGCCATTGCTGCTAGATAGAGAGAGACAGAGAGACCATAGCTGTTAGTTTCATGGTGCAGAGAGGGCAAGAGAGAGACAGAGAGAGAGAGAGACCGTAGCTGTAAATTATATGGTGCAGAGAGAGCGAACGAGAGAGAGAGAGAGAGAGAGACCGTAGCTGTACGTTTCTGGTGCAGAGAAAGAGAGATGGGGATATAGAGAGGAAGAAAGTTAGAGAAAGAAAGTTCATTGGGATGCTGGAGCAGAACTGTTACAGATGACTGCAGCATTTTAGGATGTTTCCCTCAGTAAACTCAGACCACTTTTAGAAGTTTGTTGAGCAACCCTTGAGTGTCTTGATGTTCAACTATGTTGTCATGAACGAGTATAGTATTCTTGGGGATGTTGAATTTGTGACACAATGGCGGAATTTACACAGTTGTCAACACAAGAAGTGATGGGCACTTACTCTATTAATAAGTAAATTCATCGATCAACCAGTCAATCATCTCAACTGTGTGTGCGGCTTTTTACAATTAACATATTCAATTTTCACTACTCACCAGAGAAGGCTCGACAGTAGCTACAATACAGTACAGGCTGTATGTAGCACAGTGAGAGGGTATAGAGCCACCCCTGGGCTCTTGACAAGGTATTGATGAGAGGGATCAATGGTATTCCCTCGTAGCGCAAACATTCCCAGCCCCATAGGCTTCCATCATACTTAGATCCGTGCAAAATCAAGGAGTACTAGCAAAGACCAGTGTACGTGAGATCAGAATACTTCCTGTCTGTCTCTGTCTGTCTTTACCTTGTGGTAGTCTTAATGTTTAATACATGGTTGTCGTGAGTGTGTGTGTGTGCGTGCTACACTCAAATTCTGCAATAACCGCAGGGCTAAAGCGAAACACACATTTTACTGTGCCAAGTTACAGTCAGATAGACAGACAGTGGGTGGATAGACAGATTACCATTACATTGAAAGTAGATTAGGATTTCTCCTTTTCATGCCTTTTCCCTCCGCAAAGCTCTTTTTATACCTGAGAGCATTTCTCTCTCTCTCACACACAGAGTCGAAACTGTGGCAGCTGCTGTTGTCCTGCCCAGAATGATAAGCCCTCATTCACCGTCCAGCCAAACTTGGTTGACCTCCGGTCTCCCAGACAAGAATACCAGTCATGGACATTTTATCAGCTTCTCTCTTATGGAATGAAATTAATGTTATTGATATAATTTCCCCAATTAATTTGTAGTTTTTTTTATTTGACCAGTCTATACTGCTTTGTGCAGTAATGTGTGTGCATACATATTTTCTTCAGTTCGTCTTCTTGCATAAATCAATCTAATATAATCTGGGTTTTTTCCCCTTTTCATTGCATTGCATTCATTCTTCTATTTTTAAAACTTAAGTAGGTTTTCACAGACAGGTTTGTCGGAGTGTGAATGTGCGTGTGCTTGTAAGTCGCTCTGGATAAGAGCGTCTGCTAAATGACGTAAATGTAAAATGTAATGCTTGTGCTTGTGCGCTCATGCGTCTGTGTTTGTGTTTGTGTGTGACTGCTAGTATGTAGCTGCCATCTACAGACAAGACTGATGAACTGCACCCTGACACAGAGAAACCACACCCTTGTTAGAATGTGCCCCTAACCTCAGATCTAGGATCAGTTTATACTCCCCATTCAGAATCGTATATAGTAAATACAAACGTAAAACCTTTGATCAGTGTCTAGGGGGAAACTTAATCATACTCCAGAAATCCCACCCATCCCTTTGATATTGCCTAATTGAAATATTTCCTTTTTCAACCATTGATCTTCACAATAATCTGCTACAATGGGTTCATGAAAGTCATGTGAAATGTATATTCTCACTACAGTGTATTAATGGCACTTACTACTTGCCAAACATGAATATGTTGTAAGTTGATACAGTATTGTTGAAGTGTAAAATACAGACTCTAATGATAGTGGCCATGTTCAAATGTGGTGAAATGTGGAAATAATGTAATGCTTCAAATGCCAGGGTGTCATACTCCTTTTGTCTTTCCATTTACTAGCATTTGCTCCACGCTATTGAGGAAGATAATCATCTTTCGAGACCCATGTGTGTCTGACAACAGCTGATAATCAGCTGAGAAGATGTGCTGTACCAAAATGAACAATTGCGCATTAGACTACGCATTCTCAGTAGGATGAGCCTAGTATGCTGATATTTGTTCCTTACTGCATTAGTTTTTACTAAACAGTACGTTCTAAATAGTATATAGTACGATTAGTACATAGTATGCAGTAAGTAATTAAGTAAGATTTCGGACACGGCCAGTGTCTTGTATATGACAATGTTTCTTTTGTGTGACAGCATTTCACTCATAAAGACAGATATAAAACTATATAAAACTATATTTTCTATGTTCTCACTGAAATGATGAGTGATCACAGTGATCATCTAAAATTACTCACCTGAAAGGCCTGTATGACAGGTATGGGGCATGGGATTAGAAGATATGGCTGTATTTACACAGGCAGTCCAATTCTGATATTTTGCCCAATTAATGGCAAAGAATCTGATCTGGCTGGTCAAAATACCAATTAGTGAAAAAAATGATCAGAATAGGGCTGCCTGTGTTAACGCAGCATATGTGGTGTGTGCAGTCACCAGGAGACCATGCCGCTAGAGGAGGGAGAAGGTGCGTTGTCACCTGAGACCACTGTAATATAGGTCTGGGACCAGCAAATGTTTAAGTATCACTAACACTGTAGGCTGGTTTCCCAACACAGATTAAGTGATGCAAGTCCTGATTTAAAAAGCATTCTCAATAGAGCCAGCCATTTACAGTATTCCCATCTCTCACAGGTTTCATATTTTTCCATGTTTTCAAAAAAACATTGGATGTTCTAAGTCCACAACAATGCTTAAACCACATCAGGAGACCACTTTTGAGGTCTGGGAATTAATAATAATAATATGCCATTTAGCAGACGCTTTTATCCAAAGCGACTTACAGTCATGCGTGCATACATTTTTTGTGTATGGGTGGTCCCGGGGATCGAACCCACTACCTTGGCGTTACAAGCGCCGTGCTCTACCAGCTGAGCTACAGAGGACCATTGCTATGTTTTTCCTGTTCCTTAACTGTTTACAACCTGGAAGTTATACTTCATATTACCTTACTTCAAAGTAGCCTATAGCCAAAATCCCACCATAGAAACGTGGAGGCAATTATTTTATGAAGATTTCCTCATATGCATTCTCCTGTTCTAGCCTATTGGTTTTCTTTCAATTTTCATTCATTGTCTAGCAGCCAAAGGCATTATCCTAGTCATATTAGCAACCCATGATAGTAGTTGGATCTTTAGATCTCCCCTCTCTACATTTCTAACAGATATTTCCATCTCTGTCCATGAAACAGCTCACATGTGCGGTGCGCAATTTAGAACAGTGTTTTCCCGCAAATTGCATTTTGGAACATTCCCAGCGTTCTAGGCCTACCGCCATGTGCACATTGCTGCGCTGAAAATGTGAAGAAAAAAATTGTTTACCAACATTTGAAGGTAAACGTTCAGATCTGTTCCATCAGCCTTAACTCCACTACTTATATACGCATCGTAGGGATTAAGAAGAGAGTATACGCAATGCCCACAGAAAAATGTATGGGTATACGGCGTATACCTGCGTGTACCCTCTACTAAACCACTACTCCCTTTACCGCAAAGTCCTCACTATCCCGCTCCTGTGCTAAATGAGATGTCGCTCTCTGTAGCTGTGAATCTACTCCCTCCCTCTCTTTTTCACTACAGCTAAGTCCACTCTTTCCTGCTCTATCGTTCTCTTGAAGTTAAGTGCATTCCCCTCTCGATCTATGGCAAAGTGCACTGTATCCCTTTACTGCAAAGTCCTCACTTCCTCTGTAGTCCAATTTTCTTCTCTATCCCTAAGCCAAGTCTACTTCTCTCCATCCCTAAATCTTCTTTCCATTCTCTCTCTTTCCGTAGCTGAAACAAAGTAAAGCGAATGCAGACTCCAAAGAGAAGCTTCTCCTACATCTGAGGATCTTTGAGAAGTTCCCCAATCGGCCCCAGATGGTCAAGATCTCCAAGTTGCCCTCTGATTTCAACGTGCCCAGAATCAGGTACCCTTTCTGAGTTACATCAGGGGGAGGACACAAGACAGAACTTCCCTGACCTGGGTTCAGTTAATCAAATTCTTGATAATTAAAGATAACTCCCATTTGTCATGGCATTCCTCCTCAGAAAAAGGCACCCCTTACTAAAATGTTGGTTTACGATAACCCTCAAAACCTAAGGTTTTGTTAATGCAGTTTTGGATCCACAATAATAGCAGCTAGCACCCACTCTGTATAAGACTGTATTAGGGCATTTTCTCCATCGTTTCTGCTCTAACAGGTTGCAATACTTATGAACTGTAACTCTCTTAGGATGATACAAATCAATGATACGATAAAACAGTAAGCAATTTCATGTCTAAGAAGCTGATTTAGTGCACAGCTGGGCCCTACCCTCTCGCAGACCTCCCTCTCTCGAGCCCATCTGTTGAGTTTATCATCACTTTGTCACAATAATCAATCTGTTGGAATGTGTTTCTGTATGTATGTACATTACCTGCTGTGTTGGGGCCGGTGTTGTGTTGTGTGTGCGTCTACGTGCTCATGTTTGTATGTGTGTGCATGTTCTTGTGTATGTGTGTAAGTACGTACACTTGCACATGTGTGTGTGTGACAGGGAGAGTTTCATGAAACAGTTCATCGATTGGCAGCAGCAGGACACCAGCGGTCTGTTCCGTCACCTCCCCTCCGCCTCCTCTTCCTCCCCTCCTGTGACCACTCCAAACGATCGGCCATAGAAGACAACAAATAAACTCAGCAAAAAAATATACGTTTTTCAGGACCCTGTCTTTCAAAGATAATTTGTGAAAATCCAAATAACTTCACAGATCTTCATTGTAAAGGGTTTAAACACTGTTTCCCATGCTTGTTCAATGAACCATAAACATTTAATGAACATGCACCTGTGGAATGGTCGTTAAGACACTAACAGCTTACAGACGGTAGGCAATTAAGGTTACAGTTATGAAAACTTAAGACACTAAAGAGGCCTTTCTACTGACTCTGAAAAACACCAAAGGAAAGATGCCCAGGGTCCCTGCTCATCTGCGTGAACGTGCCTTAGGCATGCTGCAAGGAGGCATGAGGACTGCAGATGTGGCCAGGGCAATAAATTGCTATGTCCGTACTGTGAGACGCCTAAGACAGTGCTACAGGGAGACAGGATGGACTGCTGATCGTCCTCGCAGTGGCAGACCACCTGTAACAACACCTGCACAGGATCGGTACATCCGAACATCACACCTGCGGGACAGGTACAGGATGGCAACAACAACTGACCGAGTTACACCAGGAACGCACAATCCCTCCATCAGTGCTCAGACTGTATGCAATAGGCTGAGAGAGGCTGGACTGGGGGCTTGTAGGCCTGTTGTAAGGCAGGTCCTCACCAGACATCACTGGCAACAACGTCACCTATGGACACAAACCCACCGTCGCTGGACCAGACAGGACTGGCAAAAAGTGCTCTTCACTGACAAGTCGCGGTTTTGTCTCACCAGGGGTGATGGTCGGATTCGCGTTTATCGTCGAAGGAATGAGCGTTACACCGAGGCCTGTACTCTGGAGCGGGATCGATTTGGAGGTGGAGGGTCCGTCATGGTCTGGGGCGGTGTGTCACAGCATCATCGGACTGAGCTTGTTGTCATTGCAGGCAATCTCAACGCTGTGTGTTACAGGGAAGACATCCTCCTCCCTCATGTGGTACCCTTCCTGCAGGCTCATCCTGACATGACCCTCCAGCATGACAATGCCACCAGCCATACTGCTCGTTCTGTGCGTAATTTCCTGCAAGACAGGAATGTCAGTGTTCTGCCATGGCCAGCAAAGAGCCTGGATCGCAATCCCATTGAGCACATCTGGGACCTGTTGGATTGGAGGGTGAGGGCTAGAGCTTGTCCGGGAACTTGCAGGTGCCTTGGTGGAAGAGTGGGGTAACATCTCACAGCAAGACCTGGCAAATCGGGTGCAGTCCACGAGGAGGAGATGCACTGCATAATTAATACAGCTGGTGGCCACACCAGATACTGACTATTACTTTTGATTTTGACCCCCCCTTTGTTCAGGGACACATTATTCAATTTCTGTTAGTTGCATGTCTGTGGAACTTGTTCAGGTTATGTCTCAGTTGTTGAATCTGGTTATGTTCATACAAATATTTACACATGAAAATGGCGCAGTGGTCTAAGGCACTGCATTGCAGTGCTAGCTGTGCCACTAGAGATCCTGCTTCGAATCCAGGCTCTGTTGTAGCCGGCCACAACCGGGAGACCAATGGGGCGTCGCACAATTGGCCCAGCGTCGTCCAGGGTAGGGGAGGGAATGGCCGGCAGGGAGGTAGCTCAGTTGGTAGAGCATGGCGTTTGCAACGCCAGGGTTGTGGGTTTGATTCCCAAGGGGGGCCACTATGAAAATAAAAAAAATGATGTATGCACTAACTGTAAGTTGCTCTGGATAAGAGCGTCTGCTAAATGACGTAAATGTAAACATGTTAAAATAAACACAGTTGACAGTGAGAGGACATTTCTTTTTTTGCTGAGTTTACATTAACCAAAAGGTATACACACACAACTGAGGAATTTGTTTAGAGAACTTAGCAACACGTTACCTTCACAGCAGTCCTCCCTATGTTACCTATGTTGTCCTCCCGATAATGGTAAAAAACGGGCTTAGGCTGTACACCCACAATAAGCGGGTACATGGTTAGATAATCGTTATAGACACTGAAAGGCCAACCGCGTTACAGGGCCTCCTTACAGGGCCTCCTGTAGCTCAGTTGGTAGAGCATGGCGCTTGCAACGCCAGGGTTGTGGGTTCGATTCCCACGGGGGGCCAGTATAAAAAATGTATGCACTCACTAACTGTAAGTCGCTCTGGATAAGAGTGTCTGCTAAATGACTAAAATGTAAAGGAAATCAAATAGACAGATGTCACCACAATAAACATACACTATAATTGCTACAGTAAGCCTACTGGTTAAGCAATATAATGAATCTTGTCAGAATATTATGAATCCCAAACGGGACTAACCAGCGCAATGACAGAAAGCGAGAAATACAGAGAGGTGTACGGCGTGCCCGACACCCACGTAACTCTCATACCAACTCGTAAAATAAATAGTCCTTGAGTTTGTGTTACCGCTAATAGCACAAACGAATGGGTTTAATAAGTTAATGCAACGGCAGTAGACCTAATGTAGTTTATAGAAATGGAAATGTTTCTATGCTACTTGGCGAGAATGGAGAACGATGGTTCGACGTGAGGAGAGAGCAGTAGAAAGCTCGCATCCTCACATAGGCCTAAATATCAAATAAAGTAATTACTAAATTATTAAGAAAAACGTTACTGTTTAATAAATATTCAAGATAAAAAGGCGAACTACAGCGCATTTTATATAAATGTGTTTGCGGATTAGGGACGGGTGCAGGCCTCAATGTTATTTTTTTATATATATATTTATTTATTTTGGGGGTGGGGTAAATCAGCTTTAATACTGCAGATAGATTGTAGCTTCCATCAATGTAATTGTCTGCATCATTTCCAATCCCCCATATACCTTTTTGTAAATATATATCTATACATATCTTTCTAAAATATATTTTCCTTTATTATTCTTCCCCTAACCCTACCACACCTCGCCTAATTGGAGTAAACTAATGGATAACAACACTTCGGCTTCTAATTCCAGTTTATACAGACTATATACATTTTACAGACACAATGTATTTTACAATAGTTATCTTTTCTTAGTTTTTAATCCCATCCTTCAGCTACCATCAACCCCTCCCATCTATCTCTGATGACCATCTAGTTTTGATTTCTATTTTGCCATATATTTTTAACTGTGCTGTTTCACAAAAGTTCTGAACCTATATACATTTTCCGGACACAGTGTATTTTACATTAGTTATTTTATTGTTTTTTTAATCCCACCCTTCCCAGGCCTCAAATTTTTACTTCATCACATATAGTCGGGCGGTAGCAGAGGGGTTGTTAGCAATTACGGGTGATTACGGGTGAACAAACAGCTGACCCGCACATCACTAACACACACTATTTATTTCCCTCACGCGCACGCACGCACGCATGCACACAACCACCAGAATCCACAACAACTACATTAACATTTAAGTCATTTAGCAGACGCTCTTATCCAGAGCGACTTACAGTTAGTGAATACATATTTTTTTTATACTGGCCCCCCGTGGGAATCGAACCCACAACCGCCATGCTATATCAACTGAGCTACATCCCTGCCGGCCATTCCCTCCCCTACCCTGGACGACGCTGGGCCAATTGTGCGCCGCCCATGAGTCTCCCGGTCGCGGCCGGCTGCGACAGAGCCTGGATTCGAACCAGGATCTAGTGGCACAGTTAGCACTGCGATGCAGTGCCTTAGACCACTGCGCCACTCAGGAGCTTGAGCTAACCTTAAGGCAGAAGGTATACACACACACACACCAGATGGTAACCATAGGGATAACACACAACATTTTATCTGACGGTTGGCTGATGATCAATATAATATGGGGATGTTTGCTGAGCTGCTAGATGAAAGGTGTTTGTGTTTGATAACAGTTGTCATATTTCTCAGATAAGCAGTCTCTAACATCTGTTCTCCACAGCTCCGCAGGTCAATATTCAGCATCAGAGCTCGCAACTTCCTGGAGAAGGAAACTACCATTAATAAAATCCTCTGGTAAGAATGATTGATTCATATCCACACCACTTCCACCACAGGTAATGCTGTTTGATGAAGTTAGACAAAATTCCTTAGGCAACATTTTCCACTTCCAAAAACAGCTGCGCTGTGAGCTCACACAGAAATTCATTACAACATAAGTTGTGCTGCGCTTGAATGATGCAGTTGGCCTCTTTCTCTATACAGTGCATTCGGAAAGTATTCAGACTCATTCCCCTTTTCCACATTTTGTTACATTACAGCCTTATTCTAAAATTGATTACATTAATGTTTTCCTCTTGCAAATTTATTTAAAATAACAAAACAGGAATACCTAAGTATTCAGACCCTTTGCTGTGAGACTCGAAATTGAGCTCAGGTGCGTCCTGTTTCCATTGATCATCCTTGAGATGTTTCTACAACTTGATTGGAGTCCACCTATGGTAAATTCAATTGATTGGACATGATTTGGAAAGGCACACACCGGTCTATATAAGGTCCCACAGTTGACAGTGCATGTCAGAGCAAAAATGAATCCATGAGGTCGAATGAATTGTCCATAGAGCTCTGAGACAGGATTGTGTCGAGGCACAAATCTGGGGAAGGGTACCAAAAATGTCTGCAGCATTGAAGGTCCCCAAGAACACAGTGGCCTCCATCATTCTTAAATGGAAGAAGTTTGGAAACACCAAGACTCTTCCTAGAGCTGGCCGCCTGGCCAAACTGAGCAATCGGGGGAGAAGGGCCTTGGTCAGGGAGGTAACAAAGAACCCGATGGTCACTCTGACAGAGCTCCAGAGTTCCTCTGTGGAGATGGGAGAACCTTCCAGAAGGACAACCATCTCTGCAGCACTCCACTAATCAGGCATTTATGGTAGTGGCCAGACGAAAACCTTGTGAAGACTTACAGAAAACGTTTGACCTGTGTCAATGCCAACAAAGGGTATATAACAAAGTATTGAGAAACTTTTGTTATTGACCAAATACTTATTTTCCACCATAATTTGCAAATAAATTCATAAAAAATCCTACAATGTGATTTTCTGGATTTTTTTCTCACTTTGTCTGTCATAGTTGACGTGTACCTATGATGAAAATTACAGGCCTCTCTCATCTTTTTAAGTGGGAGAACTTGCACAATTGGTGGCTGACTAAATACTTTTTTTCCCCACTGTATATGTGTGGTCCGTGATTATGTCTACGCTTTGTGTAGCCATTAGCGATTATAACCTTCTTCTGGTAGAGACTACAAAGTACCCTATGCCTACCTGGCAGAATGATATCATGATTATTTTCATCAATCCAGCAGCCATTTGTTTAGCAAACTCTGCAATCAACACCACTTAACCAAACAAAGGTCTCTTCCTGGTGCACACTTACAGTTGAAGTCGAAAGTTTACATACACCTTAGCCAAATACATTTAAACTCAGTTTTTCACAATTCCTGACATTTAATCCTAGTAAAAATTCCCTGTTTTAGGTCAGTTTGGATCACCACTTTATTTTAAGAATGTGAAATGTCAGAATAATAGTAGAGACAATTATTTATTTAAGCTTTTATTTCTTTCATCACATTCCCAGTGGGTCAGAAGTTTACATACACTCAATTAGTATTTGGTAGCATTGCCTTTACATGTTTTAACTTAGGGCAAACATTTCGAGTAGCCTTCCACAAGCTTCCCGCAATAAGTTGGGTGAATGTTGGCCCATTCCTCCTGACAGAGCTGGTGTAACAGAGTCAAGTTGTTAGGCTATGGTTCAACCCAGCACTCAGAGAAACAACACGACAAAGGGAGTGGAAGAAACAAAAATATTTAATCAAAGTTAAAATTGTCTTAGTCCAAAAACAACTGAAGTAAAGGAACAGAGTGGGCTAGTCGGCTCCGGAGGAAGGAGAGGCTGAGGCAGGCAGGCAGGCAGGCAGGCAGGCAGGCAGGCAGGCAGGCAGGCAGACCGACAGGCAGGAAGGCAGGCAGGTTGGGAGATATGTCCGAAACGCTCTGGTAAGAACAACGATCTGGCGCCGGTGGAGAGCCATGCCCAGGAATAAGTAGTGCAGGTTGATGAGAGAATAGGATGCAGCTGCGTAGGCAGGAATCACTGGAAACAACCCGCAGCTGCACAGGAGAGGCAGATCCTGAGCACGCCCCTGATCCACTCCAGACACACCCACATAAAGGGGACAAACACACATACAGATACAACAGAAAAGAGGGGACAAAACAAGGAGGAAGGGAAACAGAAAAGGGAGAGACAAGCTGCCCACATAACAGTACCCCCCTCAATGGTCGCCACCTGGCGACCCACCAGGCCTGTCAGGGTTGTCGTGATGGAAGTCCGTGATCAGCTGAGGATCCAACACAAAACGCTTAGGGACCCAAGACCTCTCCTCTGGTCCATAACCTTCCCAATCGACTAGGTATTGGGAGACCCCTACCCCGCCTCCGAGAGTCCAGGAGCCTACTGACGGTGTAGGCCGGATGGTCGTCAATGAGGCGAACAGGTGGAGGTGGATCAGCCGAGCGGACACAAAAGGCTGGAGGACACAGGTTTCAGTTGGGAGACGTGGAAAGTAGGGTGTATCTTCATGGCTGAAGGCAACTTCAAACGAACCGCAGCGGGGTTAATGATGGACTCCACCACAAACGGACCCAGGTACCGAGGGAGACAGCTTGCGTGATTTGGTACGAAGAGGTACGTTCTTAGATGACAGCCAAACCTCTTGACCAGGATGAAACACAGGTGCGGGAGTCCTGCTCCTATCCGCTGTTGTCTTGTTCCTGTCGGTGGTCCGAAGCAATGCTTCCCGAGCGTCGCTCCACACTCTCTGGCAGCGGCGGAGGTTCTCCTGAACCGAAGGAACAGCCAATTCCTTCTCCCTGAGCAGGAAACAGAGGGGGTTGATAACCCATGGTAACCTCGAAGGGTGAAAGACCGGTGGCAGAGGCGGTGAGGGAGTTGTGGGCGTACTCTATCCAGGGCAGATGTTTGGCCCAGGATGATGGATGTTGAGCAGCCACACAACGAAGGGTTGCTTCGAGGTTTTGATTGGCTCTTTCTGTTTGACCGTTGGTCTGGGGATGAAACCCTGAGGACAGACTAACGGAAGCACCCAAAGCAGAACAGAAAACCTTCCAAACACGGAAGTAAACTGTGGGCCTCTATCAGATACGATGTCCACAGGTATTCCATGGGGACGGAATACATGTTGGACTAGGAGGTCCGCTGTCTCACTGGCAGACGGTAATTTTGGTAATGCTATATAGTGGACAGATTTAGAGAATCTGTCCACAATGGTAAGTATAGTATCATTACCTTCAGACTTGGGTAGGCCGGTGACAAAATCCATGGCAATGTGGGACCAGGGACGGCTGGGAACTGGGAGGGGTAGCAGCAGCCCCGAAGGGGACTGATGGGAGGCTTTGCCCCGAGCACAGGTTGAACAGGCTGCCACAAAAGCCCGAACGTCAGTTTCCATTGAAGGCCACCAAAAATGTCTCCTAAGCAGCGTCAACGTGCGTCTCATCCCAGGGTGACCAGCAAAACGGGAGGTGTGAATCCACTGCAACACCTGAGACCGGACCGTCTCGGGAACAAAGAGTAGGTTGGGAGGTCCATCACCCGGTCCCGGGTCCGTGGCAAGTGCAGTCTTCACAAGAGACTCGATCTCCCACTGAACAGCCGCCACGACGCATGAGGAAGGCAGGACTGCCTCAGGCTCGCTGGTCTCCGAAGGGTCAGCAAACTGGCGGGACAAAGCATCTGGTTTAACATTTCTTGACCCCGGTCTGTATGTAAGAATAAAGTTAAACCTACTAAAAACAGGGCCCATCTGGCTTGGCGTGAGTTGAGTCTCTTAGTGGCTTGGATGTAAGCCAAGTTTTTGTGGTCAGTCCAGACCACAAACGGCAGTTCAGCTCCATCCAGCCAGTGCCGCCATTCTTCCAGTGCAAGCTTGACCGCCAGCAGTTCCCGGTTTCCAACGTCGTAATTCCGTTCTGTGGGTGACAATTTCTTGGAGAAAAAAAGCACAGGGGTGAAGCTTTTTGGTCAGTGGGGGAGCGCTGGGGAGAGGACTGCTCCCACACCTGAGTCCGACGCGTCCACCTCCACAACAAACTGCAGAGAGGTATTGGGGTGTATCAACACGGGGAGGTGGAAAACAGTTCCTTCAAAACCCCTACCGCCTGCTCCGCCTCAGGGGACCACCGAAAAGGGACTTTAGGAGATGTGAGTCTTGTAAGGGGTGCCACCACTCTACTAAAACCCTTAATGAATCTACGGTAGAAGTTAGCAAAGCCCAAAAATCGTTGAAGTTGCTTACGGGTGGTGGGTGTGGGCCATTCCGTCACTGCCCGGATCTTCTCGGGTCCGCCTTCACCTGCCCGCTCTCAATTATGAATCCAAGGAACGATGTAGACTGTTTGTGGAACCTCACACTTCTCTGCTTTGACGTACAGCTTGTTCTCCAAGAGCCGTTGAAGGACTTGACGGACGTGTGACTCATGCTCCTCGGGTGACTTGGAAAAAACAAGAATATCATCCAGGTATACAAAGACAAAACGGTTCAAAAATCCCTAAGAACATCGTTCACCATGGCTTGAAAACCGCAGGGGCATTTGAAAGCCCAAAGGGCATGACCAAATACTCAAAATGTCCCAGTGGAGTGTTGAAAGCGGTTTTCCACTCATCTCCCTTTCGGATTCGGACAAGGTGATAAGCATTCCTGAGGTCGAGCTTGGAAAACACTGTGGCGCCATGCAGAGGTTCAAAAGCTGAGTTGATGAGTGGAAGGGGATACTTGTTTTTAACAGTTATGTTGTTTAAACCCTGAAATCGATACAGGGGCGTAACGACTTGTCCTTCTTTTCCACGAAAAAGAAACCTGCACCCAAAGGAGATGACGAGGGACGGATTATGCCCGAGACCAGAGAATCACCAATGTACTGCTCCATTGCCTCTCTTTCCGGTCGGGACAGATTGTATAACCGACTAGAGGGCAAGGGAGCACCAGAAGCAGTTCAATAGGGCAATCATAAGGCCTATGTGGTGGTAGAGACAGAGCCTTGTCCTTACTGAAAACCTCCGCTAAGTCATGGTATTCTTTGGGGACAGATGACAGATCAAGAGGAGCTGAGGGAGGAGTTGGGTTACACTTAGTGGGGGGAACCGCTGACCTCAGGCACTCGGAATGGCAGTTAGTGCTCCAACTGAGAATGGTGTGACGTGTCCAATCAATTTGTGGGTTGTGAAGAGCCAACCAGGGAAGCCAAGGATTAGGGAGGTAGCTGAGCCAGACATAACTCTTAGCTGAATGCTTTCACAATGATTGCCAGAAATCACTAGGGAAACGGGGGTGGTTTGATGAGTTATCTCCCGCGAGGAGGCGCCCATCAAGGGCTGTGACCCGAATGGGGGGTAGGTAGTGGCTCCATGGGGATACGAGCTTGTGTAACGAACTGGTGGCTAATAAAGTTATCTTCTGCACCTGAGTCTATGAGAGCTGAGAGTGGCAGGGAATGACTCTGGAAACGAAGGTTACAGGTACTTGTAATCGGGGAATGATGGGTTCAGGATCTAACTCTGGGCTCGCAAGTAGACCCACCGTTACGAAGCGAGCCTTGTCTTTTGGCCGCTTAGGGCATGTAGCCAGAATGTGTGTGGCGTCTCCACAGTACAGGCACTCACCCGCCTGGGCGCGCCGTTGCCGCTCTGCTGGAGGTAGTCGAGCCTCGACCCACTTGCATAGGTTCCTCCTCTGTGCTCGGGATGGAATCAGGAACAAGAAGCTGCCGACTCCGGAGAGGCGAGACTCGAGTGGTTGAAGGCTGGGGAACTCGTCCTCCTAGATGTGGCCGATCGCCTCTCTCCCGACGCCTCTCCCGCAACCGATTGTCTAGCTTGATGGACAGGGAAACGAGAGAATGTAAATCATGTGGCTCATCACGAGCAGCCAGTTCATCCTTAATGGCTTCATTCAAACCGTTTAGAAATGCTCCTTGAAGTGCCACATTGTTCCACTTGGAGTCCGCTGCCAACGTCCAGAACTCAATAGAGTACTCTGCCACACTGTTAGAACCCTGCCTCAAATTAAAAAAGTATCTTGGAGGAATTACCCACATGGTCAGGATGGTCAAAAACAGTCTTCAATTTAGCAGAGAAATCAGCAAAAGTCAATCCAGTCAAAGTTTGATCTGAGCACACAGCCTCAGCCCAAACCAGAGCTTTCCCTCTTAACAGCCCCAGAACATAATGTACCTTAGATGAATCAGTAGAAAACGACAGTGGTCTCTGCCGAAAAATCAAGTCACACTGAAGCAAAAATCCGGCACTTGTCCAATTCTCCATTGAACGGTTCAGGGCGACGTGACAGGGGGTTCCCGACGGGAACGAAGCCTGCCTAGTGTCCGAGGAAACAACTTGGGGTGCATCAAACTGGGGGTCAGAGAGAGATGGAGAACTGATAACAGACAATTTAGAGACGTGTGTAGTTAACTGAGTCACCTGGTTCAGCAGTTGATGATTATCTTCCACAAGAGTCCGAATCAACTGGTCATGCTGTCCTAGCAACGTTCCTTGAGCCTGGATAGCTTGTTGGAAGCTGTCTTTGTTTGCCCCGTGCTGTTTCTCTGTTGGTCCATGGCCAGATCGTTTCTGTTAGGCTATGGTTCAACCCAGCACTCAGAGAAACAACACGACAAAGGGAGTGGAAGAAACAAAAATATTTAATCAAAGTTAAAATTGTCTTAGTCCAAAAACAACTGAAGTAAAGGAACAGAGTGGGCTAGTCGGCTCCGGAGGAAGGAGAGGCTGAGGCAGGCAGGCAGGCAGGCAGGCAGGCAGGCAGGCAGGCAGGCAGGCAGACAGGCAGGCAGGCAGGCAGGCAGGCAGACCGACAGGCAGGAAGGCAGGCAGGTTGGGAGATATGTCCGAAACGCTCTGGTAAGAACAACGATCTGGCGCCGGTGGAGAGCCATGCCCAGGAATAAGTAGTGCAGGTTGATGAGAGAATAGGATGCAGCTGCGTAGGCAGGAATCACTGGAAACAACCCGCAGCTGCACAGGAGAGGCAGATCCTGAGCACGCCCCCTGATCCACTCCAGACACACCCACATAAAGGGGACAAACACACATACAGATACAACAGAAAAAGAGGGGACAAAACAAGGAGGAAGGGAAACAGAAAAGGGAGAGACAAGCTGCCCACATAACACAAGTTTGTAGGCCTCCTTGCTCGCAAACGCTTTTTCAGTTCTGCACACACATGTTCTATAGGATTGAGGTCAGGGCTTTGTGATGGCCACTCCAATACCTTGACTTTGTTGTCCTTAAGCCATTTTGCCACAACTTTGGGTCATTGTCCATTTGGAAGACCCATTTGCGACCAAGCTTTAACTTCCTGACTGATGTCCTGAGATGTTGCTTCAATATATTCACATAATTTTCCTTCCTCATGATGCCATCTATTTTGTGAAGTGCACCAGTCCCTCCTGCAGCAAAGCACCCCCACAGCATGATGCTGCCACCCCTGTGCTTCACGGTTGGGATGGTGTTCTTCGGCTTACAAGCATCCCCTTTTTCCTCCAAACATAACGATGGCCATTATGGCCCAACAGTTCTATTTCTGTTTCATTAGACCAGAGGAAATTTCTCCAAAAAGTAGGATCTTTGTCCCCATGTGCAGTTGCAAACCATAGTCTGGTTTTGGAGCAGTGGCTTCTTCCTTGCTGATCGGCCTTTCAGGTTATGTCGATATAGGACTCGTTTTACTGTGGATATAGATACTTTTGTACCTGTTTCCTCCAGCATCTTCACAAGGTCCTTTGCTGTTGTTCTGGGATTTATTTGCACTTTTCTCACCAAAGTACATTCATCTCTAGGAGACAGAAGGCGTCTCCTTCCTGAGCGGTATGATGGCTGCGTGATCCCATGGTGTTTATACTTGCATAGTATTGTTTGTACAGATCAATGTGGTATTTTCAGGCATTTGGAAATTGCTCCCAAGGATGAACCAGACTTGTGGAGGTCTTAGCTGATTTCATTTGATTTTCCCATAATGTCAAGCAAAGAGGCACTGAGTTTGAAGGTAGGCCTTGAAATACATCCACAGGTACACCTCCAATTGACTCAAATGATGTCAATTAGCCTATCAGAAGCTTCTAAAGCCAATTTTCTGGAATTGTTCAAGCTGTTTAAAGGCACAGTCAACTTAGTGTATGTAAACTTCTGACCCACTGGAATTGTGATACAGTGAATTATAATTGAAATAATCTGTCTGTAAACAATTGTTGGAAAAATTACCTGTGTCATGCACAAAGTAGATGTCCTAACCGACTTGCCAAAGCTATAGTTTGTTAACAAGAAATTTGTGGAGTGGTTGAAAAAATAGTTTTAGTGACTCCAACCTAAATGTATATAAACTTCCGACTTCAACTGTACGTTAAAGGATTTAAAAAAAATTATAATGACATTTTAAAAACTTTTCCCAAACTTCAAAGATGGTCTCCTGATGTGGTTTAAACATTTTTGTGGACTTAAAACATACTATTTTGTTGTTTTTCTATTAAAAAGTGTGATTTTGAGGGCGAAAACCTGGAAAAACTGAAACTTTCAAAAACAAAACGAAGAAAACTGCATTTTGGAAAAAAAAATACGGAATCAGGCAAAAAATGAAAGTGATTTTATGGGGCCCTACTCTACCAATGAAACACCTCCAAATGGACTATAGCTCAAGGCACTCTATTAAAATGGTCATACCCATTTTTTTCTGTGCTGCAATGTAAAGTGCTACTCAAACTTTACTACATTAATAGACAGCCCAACAACAAAAAAAAGCTGTTTTAGCAACACAAGAAAATGTCTGTCATTCTGGAAAGTATTTTGTAACTCATCTGTATTCATGTCTATTTGTTTGTCCATTTTTGTCCAGATCCAAAACTGATCCTATAACAGGAGCGGTGAACTCCAAATGCCACCATCTTTAGTAAGTGTTCTACTCCCATTGATTTGTTGATGGGTAAACATCACATAATCGGGTTGCTTCTTTTCTTTTGTCATGTTATCTTTAAACAATACCAATCTCTTATTAGAGATGATGTTTGCAAACTAAAAGCTGTGAAATAGGTTTTTGACATAACATAAACTGATTGGAGTTCTGCTCCAGCTCTGATTATAAAACGAAGAGAAATATATTTCTATCAGGGTCTATCTGGGTGCCAGAGGACTTTCATACAGATCTCTAGCTGGGATGGGGCTGTATGGCTGCAGTGCGGTTGGATATATACGCATGCACGAGCACACACACACACATTGCATGCATTAGCACACACACAGACACATTGCAAACACATGCATACGTACAAGCACGTGCATGCACAAACACACACACACACTCAGGCACGCACACTCATCACAGTCCTTAGATGATCCCACTCAGTATGGAGTGTGTGCTGTTTTAGAAGAACTAATGCAGAAGTAGCATGGTCCACTTACAACTCACACTGCGGTGATGGGTCTTATAAGGATCTGCGTGTTCTTTACTAAACTACTGTAGTGTGTGTTTGTGCCTGTGTGTGCCTGTGTGTGTGTGTGTGTGCGCATGCCTGCGTGCCTGCGTGCGTGCGTGTGTGTGTGCATGCATGCCTGTATGTATGTGTGTGTGTTTGTGTGTGTATCTGTATACGTTCTCTCCTCAGTGATCTCCTGGATCACCTATTTGGACTGGGTGATGATCGTAGTGACCATCTGCTCCTGTATCTCCATGATGTTTGAGTCTCCTTTCACCAGGGTCATGCACGTACCCACATTACAGGTAACTGATGTACTGTAGTTGCCAACTATGTCCATCACCACACACACACACACACACACACACACATATTGCGTAGACAGCATATTCTGCTAGATGATAAGAAATAGGGATGTACAGAAAGACGAACGGGTAGATGATGGGTTGGAGGATGGATTAATCACAGGACAAATTGCTTCTGAAGTTTTTTGTGTGCTGATAATCATGTACTGTATGTATTTACACTATATATACAAAAGTATTTGGACACCCCTTCAAATTAGTGGATTCGGCTATTTCATCCACACCCGTTGCTGACAGGTGTATAAAATCGAGCAAACAGACATGCAATCTCCATAGACAAACATTGGCAGTGGAATGGCCTTACTGAAGAGCTCAGTGACTTTCAACATGGCACCGTCATAGGATGCCACCTTTCCAACAAGTCAGTTCGTCAAATGTATGCCCTGCTAGAGCTGCCCTGGTCAACTGTAAGTGATGTTATTATGAAGTGGAAACGTCTAGGAGAACAACGGCTCAGCCGCGAAGTGGTAGGCCACACAAGCTCACAGAATGTAGTGAGTAAAAATCGTCTGTCCTCGGTTGCAACACTCACTACCGAGTTCCAAACTGCCTCTGGAAGCAAAGTCAGCACAATAACTGTTCGTCGGGAGCTTCATGAAATAGGTTTCCATGGCCGAGCAGCCTCACACAAGCCTAAGATCATCATGCGCAATGCCAAGCATCAGCTGGAGTGGTGTAAAGCTCGCCGCCATTGAACTCTGGAGCAGTGGAAACGCGTTCTCTGGAGTGATGAGTCACGCTTCACCATCTGGCAGTCCGGCGGACGAATTTGGGTTTGGCGGATGCCAGGAGAACGCTACCTGCCCGACTGCATAGTGCCAACTGTAAAGTTTGGTGGAGGAGGAATAATGGTCTGGGGCTGTTTTCCATGGTTCGGGCTAGGCCCATTAGTTCCAGTGAAGGGAAATCTTAACGCTACAGCATACAATGACATTCTAGACGATTCTGTGCTTCCAACTTTGTGGCAACAGTTTGGGGAAGGCCCTTTCCTGTTTCAGCATGTCAATGCCCCTGTGCACAATGCGAGGTCCATACAGAAATGTTTTGTCGAGATCGGTGTGGAAGGACTTGACTGGCCTGCACAGAGCCTTGACCTCAACCCCATCGAGCACCTTTGGGATGAATTGGAACGCCAGCTGCGAGCCAGGCTTAATCTCCAAATGCCCAACCTCACTAATGCTCAAGTCCCCGCAGCAATGTTCTAACATCTAGTGGAAAGCCTTCCCAGGAGAGTGGAGGCTGTTATAGCCTCCACTGATTCACAGCTGCCAAATGTGCTTCCACCAAGTACTAACTCTGGGGTGTAAAGACATGCAATCAAGACATCTTCGTATTTTAGTTTTTCATAATTTGAAAAATGTTCTAGAATTTTTCTTTCACTTTGAATAAATGAATTAGGTTGTATAGATTGGTAGAAAATCAATGTCATTGAATCCCTTTTTAGATAGGCAGCAAAAATGTGAAGACTGTGCAAGGGGTGTGTAGACTTTCACTAGACACTGTAGCACACACATACTTAGACATGCACGTAAACTCACACAAGGACTGAAAACACAGGATACGAACAGACAAACATGCACATGCATA
>NW_025538215.1:0-21873 GCF_020615455.1 Coregonus clupeaformis | reverse complement strand
AGTAAATGTAATTGCTAAAATATACTAAGTACAAAAGTAAAAGTACAAGTATAAATCATTTCCAAATTCCTTACATAAAAGCAAACCAGACGATTTTCTTTGTTTTTTAAATTACGTTCAGCCAGAGGCACACTCCAACACTCAGACAATTTACAAACAAAGCATTTGTGTTTACTGAGTCCCCCAGATCAGAGGCAGTAGGGATGTTCTCTTGATAAGTGTGTGAAATTGGACCATTTCCTGTCATGCTAAGCATTCAAAATGTAACGACAGTACTTTTGGGTGTCAGGGGAAAATGTATGGAGTAAAAAAGTATATTATTTTCTTTAGAAATGTAGTGAAGTAAAAAAGTAAAAAGTAGTCACAAAAATATGAATAGTAAAGTCAAGTACATTATACCCCAAAAAACTACTTAAGTAGTAATGCTTTAAAGTATTTTTACTTAAGTACTTTACACCACCATGGTTAACTCTCTTTCTTAGCTAGCTCGACTCATGCACTTAGTCTGCTAGCACAATACACTGTGTAACATTAGCCTAGACTGTACCACAGAAAATAACAGTTTTAAACAGTTATAAAAACCCACTTCTTCCAGACAGAATAGTTCCCACTGTAGATTCAGACTTACTCATCACCAATCTGTTGTCATGTCTGCGTGGGTTTATAACCATGTCTGTATAACAATTCAATAATGATGAGACAGGAGACAGAATCAGTTCAACCATTTATCTGGAACGTGATCATCTCAACACATACAAACCCCATGATGCTCTGCAGCACAACCCAAAATACAACAACAATACATACATAAGTAAATGGACACTAAACAAAACTCACTTAGAGGAAATTTAAAATGTTCAGTTGTAGAACGTAGGGCCATGGGATAGGGTCAGAAAGGTCGTATGTTTGATAACTGGTTACAGAGGTAACATAACAAGCATAAGGTCCATTATAACACACAGTGAAGTAGAGTGGGAGCTAAAGCAGACATGGACAGTGAGACGGTGTGAGGAGGTCAGGGGTGAAACACTAGATCAGGACAGGTAGAAATGGCAGGGCTGGAAATAGACACAGAGACACATTCTGATCATGGCTCAGACCTGACCTGAGATACCCAAACAGAAGATGCCATAGCAAAGCCCTGTCCAGTAGGCTATATGGGATTTCTTTCATCAAAATCCAACACATGAAAATGTGTCCAGTGTGTGTGTGTGTGTGTGTGTCCAGTGTGTGTCCAGTGTGTGTGAGTGTGTGTGTCCAGTGTGTGTGTTTGTGTCCAGTGTGTGTGTGTGTGTGTGTGTGTGTGTGTCCAGTGTGTGTGTCCTGTGTGTGTGTGTGTCAGGTGTGTGTGTCCAGTGTGTATGTGTTTATTATCGTGTGTGTGTGTGTCCAGTGTGTATGTGTGTGGGTCCAGTGTGAGTGTGTGTGTGTGTCAGTGTGTGTGTGTCCATTGTATGTGTGTGTTGTCCAGTGTGTGTCAGTGTGTGTTATGTGTTTGTGTGTGTCCAGTGTGTGTGAGTGTGTGTGTGCCAGTGTGTGTGTGTGTGTGTGTGTGTGTAAGTGTGTATGTGTGTGTGTCCAGTGTGTGTGTGTGTTCAGTGTGTGTGAGTGTGTATGTGTCCAGTGTGTGTGTGTGTGTGTCAGGCAGTGTGTCGTGTGTGTGTGTGTATCCAGTGTGTGTGTGTGTGTCCTGTGTGTGTGTCCATATGTGTGTGTGTTCAGGTGTGTGTGTGTCCAGCGTATGTGTGTGTGTCCAGTGTGTGTGTGTGTGTGTGTCCAGTGTGTGTGTGTGTCCAGGTGTGTGTGTGTGTGTCCAGTGTGTGTGAGTGTGTGTGTGGGTGTGTATGTGTCGTGTCCAGTGTGTGTGAGTGTGTGTTCCAGTGTGTGTGTGTGTGTGTGTGTGTGTGTGTGTGTGTGCCCATTGTGTTTGTGTGTCCTGTGTGTGTGTGTGTGTGTGTTCAGTGTGTGTGTGTGCTCAGTGTGTGTGTGTGTTCCAGTGTGTATGTGTGTGGGTCCATGTGGGAGGTGTGTGGCATTGTGTGTGTCCAGCGTTTGTGTGTGTGTCCAGTGTGTGTCCAGTGTTTGTGTGTGTCCAGTGTGTGTGTCCAGTGTGTGTGTGTGTGTGTGTGTGTGTCTAGTGTGTGTGTCCAGTGTGTGTGTGTGTATCTGTGTGTGTGTCAGGTGAGTGTGTGTTTGTCAGTGTGTGTGAGTGTGTGTGTCCAGTGTGTGTGCGTGTCCAGTGTGTGTGTGTCCTGTGTGTGTGTGTGTGTTCAGGTGTGTGTGTGTGTGTTCCAGTGTGTGTAGTGTGTGTGTCCAGTGTGTGTGTGTGTGTGTGTCCTGTGTGTGTGTGTGTGTGTCAGGTTTGTGTGTTCCAGTGTGTATGTGTGTGCCTGTGTGTGTTTCTTAGTGTGTATGTGTGTCAGTGTGTATGAGTGTGTGTCCAGTGTGTAATGAGTGTGTGTCCTGTGTGTGTGTGTGTTTGTCCAGTGTGTGTGTGTGTGTGTGTGTGTGTGTGTGTGTGTGTGTGTGTGTGTGTGTGTTCTGTAGTGTGTGTGTGTGTGTGTGTGTGTGTGTGTGTGTGTGTGTGTATATGTCCAGTGTGTCGTGTCCAGTGTGTGTCCAGTGTGTGTGTTCCAGTGTGTGTGTGTGTGTGTGTCCAGTGTGTGTGTGTGTCCAGAGTGTGTGTGTGTTCCACGCTGTGTGTGTGTGTCCAGTGTGTGGGTGTGTTTGTCCTGTGTGTGTCCAGTGTGCTGTGTGTGTGATCAGTGTGTGTGGCTGTCCTGTGTGTGTGTTGTAATCAGTGTGTGTTTGTCCGGGTGTGTGTGTGTTCCAGTGTGTGTGTGTGAAAAATTGCCTTGACAGTGTGTGTGTATCAAGTGTGTTTGTGTTTCCAGTGTGTGTCATTGTGTGTCCAGTGTGTGTGTGTGTTCAGTATGTGCGTGTGTGTGTCCAGTGTGTGTGTGTGTGTGTGTGTGTGTCCAGTGTTTGTGTGTGTCCAGTGTGTGTGTGTGTCCAGTGTGCTTGTGTGTGTGAATCTAGTGTGTGTGTGTGTGTGTGTTTGTTTCCAGTGTGTGTGTCCAGTGTGTGTGTGTGTGTGTGTGTGTGTGTGTGTGTGTGTGTGTGTGTGTGGTGTGAATTGTGTCCAGTGTGTGTGTGTCCAGTGTGTGTGTGTCCAGTGTGTGTATGTGTCCAGTGTGTGTGTATGTGTGTCAGTGTGTGTGTGTGTGTCCAGTGTGTGTTTGTCCAGTGTGTGTGTCCAGTGTGTGTGTGTGTCCAGTGTGTGTGTGTGTGTGGCCAGTGTGTGTGTGTGTCCAGTGTGTGTGTCCAGTGTGTGTGTGTTCCAGTGTGTTCCAGTGTGTGTGTGTCCAGTGTGTGTGTGTGTGTGGCCAGTGTGTGTGTGTGTCCAGTGTGTGTGTGTGTGTGTCAGTGTTACCATGGTTATTATTTTACAGGACACTGAGGAGTCATAACAAACCCTAAACCCTGGATAGAGGGACTCAGTGAATATGGAGTGGAATGTGTTCAGGTGGGTCAGTGTGTCAGAGGAGACTCTGTAGAAGGACAGAGTGCCGGCTGGCCAGTCCAGATACACTCCTACTCTTTCTGTAGGGGAGCTGGAGGAGGGGACGTCTATGTAGTGGACTTATTATTGTGACAGGCAGAGTAACTGTTGTCAGAGCAGATCAGACTCCAGGACTTGTCATTGTATCCAATCCCAAAGTCATCACCCCCTCCTCTCCTGCTGATTCTTCTATGTACTCCTAACCAACCCATCTCCCACTCCACTCTACCTCCCAGTAACAGCCAGTCAGACCTCTCTACACAGCACCTGTTCCAGTCCTCAAATCTCTGGGTGATCAGGATACGGCTCCTTCTTTCTCCTCCATGTCACCTTTCTGTTTCTCCTCAGATCAGTTCCTGATCATATGTTATAATGTAGGTAAAATAAAACACACTTATTCCCATATTACACAAACAATTGAATACACACACATCCTGAACACACACACACACACACACACACACACACACTGAACACACACAGTCACAAACACAACCACATCCTGAACACACACACACACACACACAATGGACCACACATACTACTTTCTGAACACACACACACACATTTCTAACTTAAGACGAACATGCCACACACAAACACAGACACACACACATTGTCAAAGCAACTCTTTTGTAAATTTTCCTGATTTGTGCTTCTGTAGGAACTACAGCTGATATTTAATATGACCAAGTAAGTAATGATGGTGGTCTTTGACTTTGACTTCACTTGAATTAAGACTTATTCTTAGTCATATTCTTCACAGCAGTCAACACTCACATTTTCTAAGTCCAGGTTTCATTGTGTTCTCTCCACCATGTTCCACACTGAGCGTAAGCAGAAGAACAGACAGTCATTGAGGGATACACCTGAACTCACACACACACACACACACAATACTCACACACACACACACACACACACACACACACACACACACACACACACACAATCCATGCACACACACTCACACACACTGGATACACACACTGGACACACACACACACACACAGCAGCATATAACCTCTTTGTCCAAGCGGTGTTAACCCTCCTGTTATGTTGTGGGTCAATTTGACCCGCTTCCCACTTTTGCGTTGTCTAAAATACTAGTTAACCACTCTTTTTTAGCCTAGAACAAGGTCACATGACTTTTCCTCATTTAGGGTCATGAACCTAACTGCAAAATGTGGACACACTGATGTGTTGTGGAATGTCTGTGTACATTTTGTATACAAACATGATATTGTAGGTCATTTTGACCCGGAGGCCTACATGTGTATATGTTTGCACAGGTGCAAAACAAAAAGTGTCTTTGATTTATTTTGTTTTTGACTGGTCCTGGTTACTTTTAGAATTGTGTTTGGGTTAAAAAGGGCTTTCCCAAGCTTCTCCTCAGTGTGAGAGCAGCAGGTCCTGACACAGACACTCAAAAATGAGCTCCAAAAGATTTTCAATCAATGAAGTCTTATCACAAATTCTGGACTGTGACAGTGAAAAAGAAGAAGAGGTTTCAGAGACAGAGGATATTTCAGAGATAGAGGACAATGCTGTTGATGATCCAGATTTTGTCCCCATTGAAGAGGATTCAGAGGAGGAGTCTGCCGTACCATCCCCTACATCAGATGAGAGACCAGAGCATGCAACAAGCATCATCAAGAGAAGAGAAGACATGGAAGTCTAAAGATGGTCATATTGAATGGTCACCGCTCCACCACAACGAGGTCAAGGTAGACTCTCAGCTTCCAATGTAATAAAAACTGGTTCCAGGACCTACACGATTTGCTGTCACCTGAGTCCATGACATACAATCAGCTTTTGAGCTCTTTCACCCCAAGCAATAGAGAAGATTGTTCTGGACATGACCAACTTGGAGGGGGAGCCGTGGTGTTTCAAGAGAACTGGAAGCCACTGGATCGGATTGACTGCATGCAACGTTGGATTGCTCATATGGCTGGAGTCTCACCGGTCAAACGGAGAAGCAACGGCCAGCCTGTGGAATAGAAGAGAATGGAAGGCCAATATTTCGGGCAACAATGTCTCTACAAGAATTCCACATAATTTCTCGGGTGATTCGCTTTGATAACCGGTGATACCAGACCGGGTCGACGTGAAAGAGACAAACTAGCTGCAATCAGAGATGTATGGGATAAATGGGTGGAAATTCTACGTTACTGTACAATCCCAGTCCTCATGTTACAGTTGATGAACGCCTTGTTCCATTCAGAGGACGTTGTCCTCCTTCCAGACAGTATATGCCAAACAAGCCTGCAAAATATGGCATCAAAATATGGGCAGCATGTGATGCCACATCAAGCTATGCATGGAATATGCAAAGTTTACACTGGGAAGCCACCACGGTGGAGTGCCTGAGAAAACCAGGGGATGCGGGGTGGTGCTGGACATGAGTGAAGGGCTGCAAGGTCATAACATCACGTGTGACAACCTCTTCACATCCTACCAATTTGGTGTTGAACTACAGAAGAGAGCGACCATGGTTGGAACAATCAGAAAAAACAAACCTGAACTTCCCAGTGAGCTTCTGAAAATGCAGGGCAGAACTGTGCATTCCTCTAAATTTGCTCTCTGAAAATGCAACTGTTGTTTCATACTGCCCAAAGAAGAACAAGAATGTTCTTGTAATGAGCAGAAGCACAAAGATGCATCGCTGAGTGCAAGAGAGGACATCAAGCCACAAACAATACTGGACTACAATTCCACCAAAGGAGGAGTTGACAATTTGATAAAGTCACAGCAACATATAGTTGTCAGGCGCATGACTGCCCTCTGCCTTTGGTGATTTTCTACAACATTGTGGATGTGCCTGCATTACAATGCCTATGTCCTGTGGACTGAAATCAACCAGCAATGGAATGGTGGCAAATTGTACGACGCTGCTTTTCCTAGAGGAGCTCGGCAAAGCTCTCATCACTCCCAAGATCCAGAGGAGAGTCCGGCCTCTCGGCGAAAGCAGCTGCATCTGCCGTCAGAAAATTCAAGCTGGACCATCAACACATGCCTCAATCAACCAGAAAATGGATCCAGTGGATACAGGCAGTGGCAAGAAACGGAAAAGATGCCAGCTCTGCCCCCCTCGACAAGACAGTAAAACAAGCACCACTTGTGTAGAATGCAATAAATACATCTGCAGAAAGCACACACACATTGTGTTCAACATGTTGAGAGAAAGACTGAAGGATAATATGGACCAATAGGGGGAAAAAAACCTACTTGGGGAAACTGAAAATCTTGTTTGTGAGAAAGGAAATATGTTTAACAAATAGTTCTTAAATATTGTTTAAAAAAATAAAAAGTATTGTATTTCTTCTTTTCTGAAATGTCTGATAAGACAAAATAAAGTTGTTTCTGTTTTACTAATTCTTTGACTGTCTTGGAGTGTGTTGAACTGTGCGGGTCAATTTGACCGTAACATAGTGGATGTAATTTTTTTAGCAATAACTAGGAGGGTTAAGAATGCTTGTCTGTGTGTGTGTCCAGTGTGTGTGTGTGTGTCCAGTGTGTGTGTGTGTGTTCCAGTATGTGTGTGTGTGTCCAGTGTGTGTGTGTGTGTGTGTGTGTGTGTCTGTGTGTCCAGTGCCTGTGTGTCCTGTGTCAAGTCCACTGTGTGTCCAGTTTGTGTGTGTGTCCAGTTTGTGTGTGTCCAGTGTGTGTGTGTATCCAGTGTGTGTGTGTGTGTGTGTGTGTGTCTTGGTGTGTGTGTGTGTGTGTTTCTGTGTGTGTGTGTGTCCAGTGTGTGTGGCACCTGTGTGTGTGCCGTGTGTGTCCAGTGTGGTCCAGTGTGTGTGTGTGTGTGTGTGTGTGCTTGTCTCTGTGTGTGTGATGTGTGTGTGTGTGTGTGCAGTGTGTGTGCAGATAGTGTGTCCAGTGTGTGTCTAGTGTGAGTGTATCCTGTGTGTGTCCAGTGTGTTTGTGTAGTAGTGTGTGTGTGTCAGTGTGTGTTGTCCCAGTGTGTGTGTGTCCAGTGTGTGTGTGTGTGTGTTTGTGTTTCCACAAACTGAACACACACTCACCCTGGACACACACGCACTTGACACACACTAGACACTACACACACACACACACACACACACACACACACACGGACAAACACACATATACACACACACTGGACACACACACACATACACACTGGACACACACACACACACACACACACACACACACACACACACACACACACACACACACACACACACATACTGGCACACACACACACTGGACACACACACACACACACACACACTGGACACACACACACAGGACACAAACACGACACACACACTGCACACACACACACACACACACTGGACACACACACACTGGACACACACACACATACACACAGGATACACACACACACACACACACCGGACACACACACACACAGGACACACACTGGACACACACACACACACACACACTGGACACACACACACACACACACACACACACACACAAACCACTGGATCCACAGCAACTCAAAAGCTTTTTCTGGGAGTGTGAGTGAGGAAGGATCTTTGGGTTCTCTGCCTCTCCTAGCAGCCTGTCATTCATCACTCAAGCTGTTTGCTAACTCTGCTTCATGCGTTGCCAAATAAGTAGCTCTGTTTGTGCTCAGACAATCCTACATTTCACACATACACACACGCACACCATTCACCTGCACTGCACAGGCCCCAGAAGCACTGAGAATACTGGGCCTCAATTGGCTCTCAGTCACTGTAGCAAATAGCAGAGGTGGGACAAAGTCATTGTTATGCAAGTCACAAGTAAGTCTCAAGTCTTTGCCCTCGAGTCCCGAGTCAAGTCGAGTCAAAGATGAGGCAAGTCCCAAGTCGAGTCAAAAGTCAAAGCCATCAAGTCTCAAGTCGAGTCCAAAGTCCTACCATTTTAGTTTCGAGTCATTTCAAGTCCTCTTACCACAGAAATAAAATGTATACAAATCATGTATGTCTGTAAGATTTGTATTTATTTAAACCTTTTTATACAATGACATTAATCAAATACAGCAAAAAACATAACATTTAATTTTCACAAAAAATGCTTGTATTTGAACAGCATATTGCACTAGAACAATGAGAGAGAGAGAGAGAGAGAGAGAGAGAGAGAGAGAGAGAGAGAGAGAGAGAGAGAGAGAGAGAGAGAGAGAGAGAGAGAGAGAGAGAGAAAGAGAGAGAGAGAGTTAGTTAGTTAGTTAGTTAGTTAGTTAGTTACGGGAAGGACAAACACCAAAGCTCTGGAAGTAAAAACAGTGTGGGAACCTGCACTGCAAATGAACAGATCTTACTCCATGTGAAACTCCTACCACAGGAGAGAGAGCTGTGTGGACAGGTGATGAGCAGAGAGTGAGTGTGTGTGCGTGCTGTGGACAGGTGGAGGGAGGCCCCTATACTGCATTGCATTTGCAAAAGATCAAATTGGCCAAAAGTCTGTCAGTCATTTGTGCACGATGGGGACGCAGAATGATGCCACCATGGCTGAAAACTCGCTCCACTGGAGCACTAGAAGCAGGCACTGCCAAGACTCGGATGGCTACTTGAAAGAGTGAAGGAAGAGTCTTACTGTTCAGTGCCCAGAACAAAAGGGCATTCTGTCCTTCTGCCATGTCAATGTAGTGACTTAGCTGTACTGCTGGTGGGGTCCCAACATCCCTTTTCTGCCTCTTATGGTATGCAGCAAACAGCCCTTCTCCTTCCATGTCCTCTAGTTCTTCTTCAGCAGGCACCCGGCACAGGCTGCTCTGTCTCTGCAGCATCTTGCAGGATCAATTCTAAAAATAAAAATAAAAACGTGTCACAACAGCAGAAACAAAAGAGCCCTTATTTCTGATGTTGATGATACTGTTCAAGACCGAAATTTTTTATTATTGTTAAAGTCAGATTAATATCACATTAGATCCTATATCAGATTAAGATCAAATTATTGTACGTTGCATTTAAGTTGCATTGCAAGTCAATAATATTTACCTTTAACTCGTTGTGCCACCTCTGCCTTGATGTCACGGTTGACCAGCACTGGGGCTCAATCCACAGCAGACAAAAAGGCTGGATCCAAGGCAGCTGCTTTCAGGTAGACTGTGTCTGAAAAGGGGGGCAGTGATCCCTTCTTGAGACTGGGCCATTTTTACATTAATGAAGATCCCAATAAATATTTTTTTCAGGGATGCCTGCAGACCTCTGACCAGGCCACTCAGGAAACGAACTTGAGGCTTCAGCTTCTCAAGATGGTGATTGAGGGACAAGATGGATGGAACAACTGCACTGATTGTAATGACTTTCTCCCCCTCTGTGTCAAATCAGTTGCTTCTCCGAACGGTTTTAAGATGTCCACCAACTCCTTCAGCAGATTCCACTCTCGTGGTGTGAATGACAGTTCTTTATGCCCGGCCTTCTCAAGAACTGCGCAGAGCTTTTCCTGATCACAATGAAGGACTGCTTTTACCTGCCGCAGTGTGGAATTCCACCGTGCTCACTGCAGCAGGGATGCCTCTGTGCTCCCCCAAATTCACCATCGAAGATGTCTTTAAACGTTGTGCTTGTGTGGAGCAGGGAGCTAAGTTTTGATAACTTGGAGAGAGAAGGACATGCCGCTTTGTTTCTTTCAAACCGTCTCCCACAACCAGCTGCAATGTGTGTGCAAAACACTGCAGGCGCTGTTTTCTTTGCCATAGCAGCATCGACGGTTTGCTGGTCTTCTTGGGTTAAGTCATGCCATAGCTCAGGATCATCAAGATTATCTCCAGCATCTTCATCTTCCTCCTGTTACGCTGGGGAAGCAGACTGTAAATGCCTTGCGCATGTTAGCAGCATTGTCACTAATTATATAGTCCAATTTAGCTTTGATGTTGTATTCATCACATATTGCCTCAAATTGGTCACAGATTCGCTCTGCTGTGTGGAGAGCCTTTGAAGCGTTTGCAGGCCAAGAGTTAGTCTTTAGCTGTACCCTCTCTGCATCTCGCTCCATCCAGTGCACAGTGACACCAAGGAATCCCCTCATCTTTCGATCAGACCAAATGTCCACAGTGACTGAAACATGGTCAGTGTTGCTCAATTGAGTTTTTAACTTTGACCGTCTCTCCTCAGCAAGGCTCTCTGTTTTTGTGGTCAGCGTTCGAGCGACATACTGGGGTATACTTGCTGTCCAGCACAGCCAGAAAGTGACGAAAGCTCTTATTTTCACACAATAGACAGAGGGAAATTGCAATCAATAATCAAGTCAGACAGTATCGCATTGGAGATGGCCTTCTGCTGTGGGTGGGTCAGGCTGTAACGCCCTACACGAGTGTCAAGGAATTGTGAGATTGAAGGCTGTTGTGGTTCATCTCGATGATTTTGTTCATCTGGTATTCTTCATACCTGTAACAGAGAAGAATATGAAACAGATGTCAGAAAATCCTTTTACAGCCACACATGTTGTATTTGAAACTACTCTTTACTCATATCAATGTTGTTGTGTTAATATTCACTTGCCTATTGTACACTACGGTTTCTATAATACATTTCAGTTTCAGTGTATGCAATATTAAGAATATTTTCACTGCTTCAAAATTCATAAGAAAGCCCTTTCCCTCAAGAAACTGAAGTCATATGCTTTATAGCAGTGGTTTTCAAAGTGGGGACGGGGACCCTTGGGTGCCGCGAGGGGATTCTAGGGGGCCATGGCAAGTTGGCATGAAAAGTATAGAAAAACAAAATAATTGAATAAATTAAATAACTAAAGTAAACCAAATTAAACCAAAAATAAGCTAAACAATATTCCCATTAGTTAAGAACTGCACTATAATAATCTATTGCATCTCTGAACATTACTACTATAATCGTTATTATTTTATTATATACTGTATATATCCCAGTGGTGCGCTGCCTCACAGACCTACTGTAGACTACGGTAGCACTCTGTCCATGCGCTGTCTGCTGTTTGGGCATGATATGAAAAGGGAAGGCTAATGGTGGATCTACTGTGACTGTGTTATCATTTTCCTCTTTACAATGTATACGTCTTACTATGTTTCCTGTTGTACTTGGATGGGTTTAAGGGATGCACCAACTACATCCGAGTTGTGAAAGGGTGCATTCATTGTTTAATTGTGATATTTTGTCTTCAGCTGACAGTTCTGCTTAGTTGTGATTAACCAAAATTACATAAACGACTCTCAATGAGGCAGCACACCAGCAACTCTGAAACTGAATTCTAAAACGCTTAACGTGAAAAACAGCTTAACGCTGCTTAATGCTTAATATACTAAGACAGTAATATTATAAGACCAAACTCTGCAAATATCATATTAATAAAGCCTATGTACAAAACGTCAGATGAGCCCAGAATGTGAACGAAACACGTTTACACGTTGCGTTTTCCTCCCATAGAAAACCATTATAAGAAAAGGCTTAACGTGTCTTATGTACTAAGACAGTGTTATTAAAAGACCAAACTAAGTAAATATCATATCAATAAAGTATACTATGTACAAAACATCAGATGAGCCCAGAATACATAGTAGCCTACATAAGACATGTTAGCCTTTTCTTATAATGGTTTTCTATGGGAGGAAAACACTTAACGTGTTGTTAAACGTGTTGCGTTCATATTCTGGCCTCATCTGATGTTTTGTACATTTAGTATACTTTATTAATATGATATTTATAGTTTGGTCTTTTAGTGTTACTGTCTCAGATATATTAAGACGTTAAGCCTTTTCTTATAATAGTTTTCTATGGGAGGAAAAGCGCAACGTGTTATTAAACGTGTTTGCGTTCATATTCTGGGCTCATCTGATGTTTTGTACATAGTATACTTTATTAATATGATATTTACAGAGTTTGGTCTTTTAATAACACTGTCTTAGTACATTAAAGAACGTTAAGCCGTTTTTCACGAAAGCGTTTTAGAATGTCCATATAATAGCAGTTCAAAATCCATATTTTTGTAAGCATGAACCAGCAAGGGAGACGTGCGTTTGTCTCGTTGATACAGTAAATATGCAGCAGCTAGCTATGTGTTACGGTACATCCGATAAGGTGCGTAGCATTCGTTCAAAACTTACCTTTCTTTGTGCAACTTCGGGTGTCGAACAAAGTTGGACGTTGTGGCAGCTCCGTCTGTAATCTTCGATCCGCATGTTTTGCAGATTGCAACCTTTCGTTTTTTGTCGACTACCTCGTAATTTTTATAGCCAAACCAAACTATCTTCGGTATCATTTTGACAACTGGCGCGTTGTTGCTTGATGTGCTTCATTGGTTGTCTTGCAATGTGCCTGCTTAGATGCTGTCGAATCAAAACAACGTGGAACTACAGTGATTGGATAACGTGCAGGCAGCGCGCGCTCTCTGTATGCATACAGGTGGATGGTGCAAATTTTTTTTCACAGATGCAGATAAACGGAGAGCGGCGCGGCCGTGTGAAAATTTTTTCCCCAAGTTTTCATGGGAACTACAAGTCTTCTCGAGTCATAAGGCGCAAGTCCAAGGTGAAGTCACGAGTCATTGATGTTAAAGTCCAAGTCGAGTTGCAAGTCTTTGCACATTTTGTCGAGTCGAGTCTGAAGTCATCAAATTCATGACTCCGAGTCTGACTCGAGTCCAAGTCACATGACTCGAGTCCACACTCTCTGGCAAATAGCTATCGCCATAATGAAAGGTTTTTAATACGGTAGCTGTTTTCCCCTGATGTGTCTTTGTCAAACTGTGGAAGTTTATTTAGTGGTGAAAGTCATTCTCAATCATTTTAGCGTTCAACTGTCTCGGTAATTAGCAGGTTCAATGCAGCGAAGGGGTATTTTGGAATGACACCCTCCATTATATGGTGTGCAAGGACTGAACACTCGTTGGTGCAACACAGAATGTGCCGAGATAGAAGGAGAGATTGTGGGTGTCTTTATGCCAACAAAGTGTGATTCCAGAGTTTCTACAGTGTTAAGTAGCCTTAGTTATGTTATTTTAAGGACCTATCTTGTGCCTCCTCGCCAAAGCGCTACGTGTCCTCAAGCAACTCAGCGAGAAGAAGCTGAAGGGTTTTTAAAGTGGACAACTTAAACGGAAAACCATTCTCTTTTTTCATGAGTGTTCCAGAAGACAGACCTTCATTGCCAGGACAAATAGTGATGTTGTTTCCAAACCAAACTTCAAGGTCTTTAAGTGAGTGTGTGTGTGGGTGTGGGGGGAGTCGGTCACATATTAACAGAGCTCTCGCCCTAGGCTTCCTCACGGCACCATGACAACCAATACTTACAAAGTAATCCATATTTTGAATATTTTTGAAATAGACCAAATTTCTTTTGGGCTGAGAATATAAGACGTATAACTCTGAGAGAGCATCCAAGGGCTAGAATGATGTATATATAATGTATGACAAACAATAATTTTTAAATATAATTCTAAAATCTTCAGAATTCTGAGATTTTTGTCCATAATACAGAATTCAAGCCAACATTCCAATCTCATTATGACTCAACAATTAAGCTAGGCTACAACCATAGAATTTGGAATTAGAAACTTGGCTACAACAAGTTCCAAACCAAAAAAGAAAACAACCAGCATATCCATTCACCACACCATAACTACTCAAGTGTATATCTTTTTAAATCTTCATAAGTGGACAGACATCGCGGAGGAGAGGTGAGTTAGAACATAATAATGTGTAAAAGTGTTTGACTTCTAAAGGAAATCAGTGAAGGTAGGCCTACTTATTACCATTTAATAAATTATACCAGTTAGCCTGAAGGTAACTGAAGTTGGAAAAACTGGCATGGCCAGACAGTTTTAAGAAAATGACATGGAAAAGATTCACACAAAATAAAAAAAATAAGGAATACATGTTTCTCCATACATATTGATGCAGAGAAGTCATTGAGATGGAGAAAGAGATGACTGAAAGTGAGGAGATGGAGAAAGGCAACAAGATGAGGGGGAAACGAGATAGAAAGACAAAGAGAAATGGAGGGCTGCTGAGAATGAGAAGGAGATTGAGACTTGTAACAAGGTAGACCACTACCGGTGGAAGCTGCAGAGAGAGGTGTTGGAGGAAGTCAACAAGGTGAGGGTGGAACCAGAGCAAGAAAGAGAAAGGCTAATTGAAGAGTTGCTGAGACAGATAAGGGAGACTGAGGCTTCTATTGGAGCTAAACTGCTACCAATGGAAGCTGGAGAGAGAGTTGTTTGAGAAACAGAGAGAAGTGCAGTGTCAGACAGAAAAAATATGGAGCTCAAGATAGCAAGCTGAAGGTGGCAGAACATACTGCACTTGGCCAAGATAGGGAAGTTGACCGTGGAGAACACGAGGCTGTCAGCTGAGAATGAAAGGGTGAGAGAGGTGTCGGACAAACAGAGAGAAAGCGCAGCGACCGACAGGAAAAAGTTGGAGCTCAAGATGGCAAAGCTGAAGGTGCAGACATACTGCACTTGGCCAAGATAGGGAAGTTGACCGTGGAGAACACGAGGCTGTTAGCTGAGAATGAAAGGCAGCGAGAGGTGATGGACAAACAGAGAGAAAGCGAGCGACCCGACAAACAAACAATGGTGGACAAGATATCAAAGGTGAAGATGTCCTTGGCCAAGTTATGGAAGGTGACAGTGGAGAACAAGAAGAGACTGTTAGCTGAGAATGAAAGGGTGGGGAAGGAGAGGGTGAGAGAGAGGAATGGATGGAACCTCATAAGAAATGGTTTGGAGACAGCTTTGGCCAAAGCAGACCAGGAGAGGAATCAGACCCTAGTAGCCTGGAAGGAGGACAGGGGGAGATGGGCCAAGGCCAAGGCTGGCCTACGAAGCCTCTTGGATCAACGGGGGAAAGATGGATGAAGGAGAAGGAGGAGATTAAGAGGAGGAGCACGCAGGCAGCAGAGGAGTGGATAATTGAGCTGAGAGAGAAGGAGAGAGCGATAGAGGCTCTGGAAAGAGAAAAGATGAGGATTCTGTGCCTGAATGGACAAGAGAAGAAGGGATGGGAGATGGAGAGAGAGATGGAGAAGGAGAACTGGAAGATTACAGAGGAGCGGGAGAGAAAGAGTAGTGAAATTGAGATAATGCAAAGGGACAAAGAGAGATGGGCAATAGAGAAGAGGGATGTGGTGGAGAGGATGGGAGCGTACATAAAGCTGTACCAGATGCAGACTGTCCTGAGGTTCAGAGAGCAAGAGCAGGCACAGGTACAGTACTCCATTTAACCAGTCACAGTTCAGGGAGAGGTCATAAGTCACCTCTAATGGTTATACTATCAGATTCAACAGATTAAGTTGACTGCATGCTAGAGAAGGAGTAATAACAATATTTCAGATCACTGACCAACATGTATGGACTTTCTCTTTCAGATGGAAACTAAACGCGCCCAGAGAGTCAGGGGCAAAGCAGGAGAAAAAGGAGAGGAAAGAAAGAGACTTGTTGGAGAAGAACAAAGTAAAAGAACTGCTCAGAGCTAGAAAAGCAGAGAGTAAGGAAGAAGTGAGGAAGAATAAGGAGAGGGTGAAAGCCCACCTGGACGAGGTGGCAAGGAACTCTAACGAAAAGAAACAGAGGGAGAAAAAAGAGAAAAAGCTGTTGAAAAAAGGCATATGGCAAAGAAAATCACATGGTGTACATCCCAGACCTCATACTGAAGAAGATGTAAGAACACAACGCATTTGGAAGAGTAAATATTATCAGCTAGCATTGGTCAAAAGTTCATTTCTATCTTCTTTCATTTAGTGGAATACTTCATCAATAAAATAATATGAGACATTTATTTGTCAGCATTCATTCCCATATGGAAGAAAGAACACACAAAATATGAGAAAAGTATAAGATGTGGATTAAAGGTTGATGTGGTTACTGGATAATGCAATGTGAAGGGCTAGATTCTATCAAATCGGGAGGTGGAACTGCGTTAGAGATGGCAAATCCACAAGCAGCTCCTTGCATTAGCTTATCGCGCACACTGCCATTGGATGCAACGAGAGAGAGAGAGAGGCATCAACAGAATACCCTTAGGTGCATGAATGCCTAGTGTGTTTATGTATATGTGTGTTCAGAGGGAGGCTGGTGGAGGAGGTATAGGAGACAGGCTCATTGTAATGGCTGGAATGGAATAAATGGAAGAGTTTCATATGTTTGATGTGTTTGATACCGTTCCATTTATTCCATTCCAGCCATTCCAATCTGCCCATCCTCTATAGCTCCTCCTACGAGCCCTCCTCTGGTGTGTGTGTGTATGTGTCAGTGGTACACGCCTCCGATGAAGCAACACTGCTCTTACCCCCTCATCCCCATCAGTGGCTGTCTCCTGCCCCTCTCCTCCATCCGTCTCTGGCCACCTTTCCTGCTCCCACTCCTCCATCCCCTCTCTGGCACACTCTCCTGCCCCCTCTCCTCCATCCCTCTCTGGCCCCACTCTCCTGGCCCCTCTCCTCCATCCCTCTCTGGCCAACCTCTCCTGCTCCCACTCCTCCATCCCTCTCCTCCATCCCTCTCTGGCCTATTCTCCTGCCCCCTCTCCTCCATCCCTCTCTGGCCCACTCTCCTGCACCCTCTCATCCATCCCTTCTCTGGACACCTCTCTGGCCACCTCTCCTGCTCCCACGTCCTCCATCAGTTATTACACTGAGTCTGGCCTTGACCTGGGCCTCCGGTACCTCTCTGTCATCTCACCAGTTTGTAGTGGCAAATACAAAAGTTATTGATGCCACTTACCTACTAGTGACCTGGGGATAATTCCATTGCACACAATCCAATAAAAGAGAGAAATCCAATAATTTTTGTCCATTTATTTTCGTTATTTTCTTAAATCATTGTCACTAACAGAAAGAGTACGATGAACGGTTGAAAATTGTCTGTGCTCTCAGGCACACTAGTTCCCACCCACACAATTTTAATGTATTTTTATTTCACCGCTTATTTTACCAGGTAAGTTGACTGAGAACACATTCTAATTTACAGCAACGACTTGGGGAATAGTTACTAACAGTATAGTTACAACTATGTCTGCTGCTGCTGTCGGGAGAGGTTGTGTTTTTCTCTGGCTGGAGGTAAGCAGGAGGTAAGCTTCTCATGTGGTGTTGAGGTAAAGCTAACCATGTATTAGATCGTAGGTAGGTAGTTAGTTGTAGTTAGGTATTGTATTTATTATAGGTTAGTATTGTTGTTATTGTAGGTTTCGTAGGTAATTGTAGGTTAGTATCGAAGCACGAGGCTAGCTAGCTGAAGCGGGTAGCTACTGGTAACGATTAGCAACGGTGGAGAGCTGTTTCCTGCTAATGTGCTGCTACCCAACGTTTAATTTTTGCTGCGTTATGCGTTATGAAAGGAACTAGACACGGACATGAATTATCTGTTTAGTGTGCTAACACACTCTTGGCAGTTTGTTGTAACCAAGTATTGGTGCTAAATTGTGTGTTAATGGATGCTAGCTTGCTAGTTAGCTACGGCGTCATAGCTAGGTATCGTAGGTTGTTGTGGGTAGTTACTGTAGGTTGGCAGTGTCTTCGGCCGTGCCTGCTGTAGCACTGGTGAGCTAATTAGCCGTTTTTTCGAACAGAGTCAGAGTCAACACAGTAGCCATTGTGTGCCGGGTGTAGCACGAAGCGTAGCTAGCTAGCCGTTCTTCAAACAAAAGTCAACACAGTGGCCATTGCTAGCTTCCAATAACGACCAGCTAACTGTACTGTAGTAGCTAAATAAAATATACTTGTCCTAGCTAGCCAAACGTTGAATCATTGCTGCGTCATGAAAGGAACTCGACACAGACACGAATGATTCTGTTTAGTGTGTTATCACACTATTGGTGGTTTGTTGTGACCAAGTGTTGGTGCTAAACTGTGTGTTCTGGATGCTAGCATGCTAGTTAGCTATGGTGTCATAGTTAGCTAGAAGCTGAATAAAGAGTGGGTTGAGTCTATTCCTTTAAACATTGAACCGCTGTGGTTCACAACAATTCTGATTTCTAAAGGTGGAAGTTGGGAGAGTTTTTTGTTCGGGTGGTTCAGTGAAACAATTTTTAGTTTCTGAGGTAGAAGTTTTTGTTGAGGGAGGGCCTGCTCTCTCCTCTCCCCAGATGCTTAGCTCATTTCATTCCGATCTCTCTGCATTTTTGTAGCCATTTGCTACAGCCTGTCAACTATGCCTCTGCCTATCCCCTGTTCTCTCCTCTCTGCACAGGCTACACAAATCGCACCACACCCGCGCGGCTGCTGCCTCTCTAACCTGGTGGTCCCCCTACGCCCCCTCACCTGGAGTTCCAGGTCGCAGGCAGCCTCTGGAACTGCCGTTCTGCTGCCTCAACAAAGCTGACTTCATCTCAGCCTCATGCCAACCTCCAGTCCCTCGACTTCCTGGCGCTGACGGAAACATGGATCACCACTGAACACTGCTACTCCTACTGCTCTCTCCTCGTCTGACCATGTGTTCTCGCATACCCCGAGAGCATCTGGTCAGAGGTGGTGTGGACAGGAATCCTCATCTCTCCCCAAGTGGACATTCTCAATTTTTCCCCTAACCCATCTGTCTATCTCCTCATTTGAATTCCATGCTGTCACAGTCACTAGCCCATTTAAGCTTAATATCCTTGTCATCTATCGCCCTCCAGGTTCCCTTGGAGAGTTCATCAATGAGCTTGACACCTTGATAAGTTCCTTTCCTGAGGATGGCTCACCCCTCACAGTTTTGGGGGATTTCAACCTCCCTATGTCCACATTTGACTCATTTCTCTCTTCCTCCTTCTTTCCACTCCTCTCCTCTTTTGACCTCACCCTCTCACCGTCCCCCCTACTCACAAGGCAGGCAATACGCTTGACCTCATCTTCACTAGATGCTGCTCCTCTACTAATCTCACTGCAACTCCCCTCCATGTCTCCAACCACTACTTTGTTTCCTTTTCTCTCTCGCTCTCCTCCCCACACTACTCACTCTGCCCCTACACAGATGGTAATGCGCCGCCGCAACCGCCGCTCTCTCTCTCCCACTACTCTCTCCTCTTCCATCCTATCATCTCTTCCCTCTGCTCAAATCCTTCTCCCTCCAATCTCCTGATTCTGCCTCTCAACCCTCCTCTCCTCCCTTTCTGCATCCTTTGACTCTCTGAGTCCCTATCCTCCCGGCCGGCTCGGTCCTCCCCTCCAGCTCCGTGGCTTGACTGACTCCTGCGAGCTCACAGAACAGAGCTCCGGGCAGCGGAGCGGAAATGGAAGAAAACTAAACTCCCCTGCCGACCTGGCATCTTTTCACTTCCTCCCTCTCTACATTTTCTTCATCTGTTTCTGCTGCTAAGGCCACCTTCTACCACTCTAAATTCCAAGCATCTGCCTCTAACCCCTAGGAAGCTCTTTGCCACATTTTCCTCCCTCCTGAATCCCCCCCCCCCTCTCTCTCTGTGGATGACTTCACAACCACTTTGAAAAGAAGGTTGACCGACATCCGATCCTCGTTTGTTAAGTCTAATGACACTGCTGGTCCTGCTCACACTGCCCTACCCTATGCTTTGACTTCTTTCTCCCCTCTCTCCAGATAAAATCCTGCGACTTGTGACTGCAGGCCGCCCAACAACCTGCCCGCTGACCCCATCCCCTCCTCCCTTCTCCAGACCATCTCCGGTGACCTTCTCCCCTACCTCACCTCGCTGATCAACTCATCCTTGACCGCTGGCCATGTCCCTTCCATCTTCAAGAGAGCGAGAGTTGCTCCCTTCTCAAAAAACCAACACTCTCGACCCCACTGATGTCAACAACTACAGACCAGTATCCCTTCTTTCTTTTCTTTCCAAAACTATTGAGCCGTGCCGTCTTTAGCCAACTCTCTTGCTATCTCTCTCAGAATGACCTTCTTGATCCAAACCAATCAGGTTTCAGGACTGGTCATTCAACTGAGAGACTGCTCTTCTCTGTGTCACGGAGACTCTCCGCACTGCTAAAGCTAACTCTCTCTCCTCTGCTCTTGTCCTTCTAGACCTGTCTGCTGCCTTTGATACTGTGAACCATCAGATCCTCCTCTCCACCCTCTCCGAGCTGGGCATCTCCGGCGCGGCTCACTCCCTGGATTGCGTCCTACCTGACCACCCGTCGCTCCTACCAAGTGGCGTGGCGAAGCAGTCTCTCGCACCACGTGCTCTCACCACTGGTGTCCCCCAAAGGCTCAGTTCTAGGCCCTCTCCTTTTTCTCCCTATACACCAAGTCACTTGGCTCTGTCATATCCTCACATGGTCTCTCCTATCATTGCTAGCGCTGAGATACACAACTAATCTTCTCCTTTCCCCCTTCTGATAACCAGGTGGCGAATCGCAGTCTCTGCATGTCTGGCAGAGCATATCGAGTATGGATGACGGATCACCACCTCAAGCTGAACCCCTGGCAAGACGGAGCTGCTCTTCCTCCCGGGGAAGGACTGCCCGTTCCATGATCTCGCCATCACGGTTGACAACTCCCGCTGTGCCTCCTCCCAGAGTGCGAAGAGCCTAGGCGTGACCCCTGGACAACACCCTGTGGTTTCTCCGCCAACATCAAGGCGGTGACCCGCTCCTGCAGGTTCATGCTCTACAACATTCGGAGAGTGCGACCCTGCCTTACACAGGAAGCGGCACAGGTCCTAATCCAGGCACTTGTCATCTCCCGTCTGGACTACTGCGAACTTCGCTGTTGGCTGGCCTCCCTGCCTGTGCCATTAAACCCCTACAACTCATCCAGAATGCCGCAGCCCGTCTGGTGTTCAACCTTCCCAAGTTCTCTCTCGTCACCCCCTCCTCCGCACACTCCACTGGCTTCCAGTTGAAGCTGCATCCGCTACAAGACCATGGTGCTTGCCTATGGAGCAGTGAGGGGAACGGCACCTCTGTACCTTCAGGCTCTGATCAGTCCCTACACCCAAACGAGGGCATTGCGCTCATCCACCTCTGGCCTGCTGGCTCCCCCTTCCTCTGCGGAAAGCATAGTTCCCGCTCAGCCCAGTCAAAACTGTTCGCTGCTCTGGCACCCCAATGGTGGAACAAGCTCCCTCACGACGCCAGGACAGCGGAGTCACTCACCACCTTCCCGGAGACATTTGAAACCCCACCTCTTTAAGGAATACCTGGGATAGGATAAAGGAATCCTTCTACCCCCCCCACAATTGTAAAGTGGTTATCCCACTGGCTATAGGGTGAACGCACCAATTTGTGAGTCGCTCTGGCTAAGAGCGTCTGCTAAATGACGTTAATGTGCCCTTGAGCAAGGCACTTAACCCTAATTGCTCCTGTAAGTCGCTCTGGATAAGAGAGCGTCTGCTAAATGACTAAAATGTAAATGTAAAATGTTACAGGGGAGAGGAGGCGGGATGAATGAGCCAATTGGAAGCATGG
>NW_025538214.1:0-21876 GCF_020615455.1 Coregonus clupeaformis | reverse complement strand
GTGTGTGTAACGATCCCTGCAGTCTGAGTTTTTTCTGTCTGGGTATAGTTTTTTCTGCTCGGGATCTCCAGTTTCCGAGGGTTAACGCCCCCTGCCTGGTTGCCGGGCAACGCAGGCGGAGCTTTGATTTCCGCACCTGCATCCCATCAGCAATCTGCACACCTGGTCCTGATCATCACCCTTCTTAGGCTCTGTCCTAACATCCATTCCCTGCCGGATCGCTAGCCATGAACAGTATGTTTGTCCGTGTACAGCCTTGGAACTTCTAGCGCAGTTTTGTTGTTTTGCACCTTTTTGACTTGCTGCATACTTACCTCGCGTTTGTTCTATCTGCAGTCACTCACCCGAACCTCACCCAACCTCTGCCTGATGGTCGGCGGCCGCCGAGCCATTACTGGACCTACCACTGCACCCTCAACAACCCATCCACGCCACCCGCTCTGTTCCCTGGATTATTCAGCCTCACTGCGGGATCTATTAAATAAACACTCACCTTTGTTTCAACTTACCTTGTCCTGGTCTGCTTCTGGGTTCTGGCTTAGTAAACCGCGACAGAACGATCCGCCAGTAATGAACCCAGCGGACCTGGACTCTTGTTCCGCCATGTCCATTACCCATCAGGAGAAGATGCTGGGCCATCATAGCACGGAGCTACAGGAGATCGATACAGATTCGAACCTTTCTACCGGTCTGACGGAGGTCCAGAACCAGCGCAAGCTTCCGTGGAGGATCCACTCGCCGGGTCCACCCATTCGCCTGCCGCTTTGGAGCTGTGGGTCCTTCCGTGAGCCCAAGGTTCCGACGCCGGATAAATAGAGGGAGGGGGAGCTGGGAAGATGCCGTTTTCCTATGCAGTGTGGGTTAGTGTTCGACCACAGACCCTACTTTATGCCACAGACAAGGCTAGGATAGTTTGTGATTGAGCTGCGCGGGTCGAGCGCTGAGTGGGCTTCAGCCGCTTGGGAACGAGGCAGTGACCCCTGCATGGCTTCATACCAGGGGGTTCACGGCCGAGATGAGGAAGCTTTCGACCATTCCGTCCCGAGGGAGGGACGCAGGCGCCTGTTTTCGCTTCGCCAAGGAACTCGCAGCGTGGGCCGACTTCGTGATCGAGTTCAAGACGTTGGCTGTGGAGAGTGTGGGTGGAATGAGGAGTCTCTGCAAGCGGCCTTTTACCAGGGTTTGCTTCGGAGCAGCTCAAGGATGAGTTGGGATCTCCTATCCGGAGCCTAGTGACCTGGACAGCTTGGTAGCCTTTTCTATTCGGGTGGATAATCGAGTCCGAGAGCGAAGGAGGGAGAAGCAATGGGTTCCGGCCCAATCGATCAGCTTCTCAGGTTCCAGCCGGGTCGGGATTGGACCAGAATACGCCGATCATCGCCCACCACAAAGGATAGTGGAGAGGTCCGGGCCCGATTTGAACCAATGCGTAGGGACGGCACGGTTAACCAAGGAGGAACGCCAACTCAGACGTAGGGACTAACTGTTGCCTCTGTGGTGGTTCGGGACATTACTCGCCACCTGCTCGGAACCGCGCGGCAAGCTAAAGTTGGGAGGACTTGTAGCTAGCCAGTTTCGACCTCTCAATACCTCTGTCAGACCCCCGCTTCCAAGCTACCCTTATGAACAGGAATCAGAGCTTAGCGATTAACGCTTTTATCGATTCAGGTGCCGGCGGAAGCTTTTGATGCCGAAAGTTGGAGGAACAGCCGGGGCTTTCCAAGGAGCAATTGCCGAAGCCATTGAAGCGTACCACTGGAACGGCAGTAGTCTGGGCACGATCACGATGAGGATGAACCGGTTAAGATGCTGTTGTCGGGAATCATTCGGAGATGATTTCATTCTTCATTCTGCCGCCTTCCCATGTTCCTCTGGTCTTGGATACCCTCTGGTGAAGGAACACAATCCCAACGCTCGATTGGGTGACGGGCGAGGTAACGAAGCTGGAGCCTTGATTGTCATGCTAACTGTCTCAAGACTGCCTGTCCCCATTCGGTTCCCAGTCAGGTGATTGAGGCTAAACCCCAAGATTTGTCCCTGGTTCCCGAGACATATCAATCGATTTGGGGGAAGTAAGTTCAGTAAGCAGGAAGGCTCTGTCACTCCCTCCCCCACCGACCATATGATTGTGCCATCAACCTGTTCCCTGGAGCTGTCTACCCCAAGGGAAGTTATACAGTACCTCCCGCGAACGTGAGGCTTTGGAGACCTACATCAAGGAGTCCCTAGCTGCTGGTCTCGCTTCGTCCTTTCGCCATCACCCCCTGGGGGCAGGATTCTTCTTTGTGGGTAAGAAGGATGGCTCTCTATCGACCGTATTGATTATCGGGGTTGAATGACATCACGTCAAGAACAATTCCCTGCCTTGATGAGTCTGCCTTCCTCTACAGGGTGCCACGGTGCCACAAGCTAGACCTACGCAATGCGTATCACATGGTCCGGATCAGAGAGGGGGGACGAGTGGTTGACGGGTTTCACCACACCGATGGGTCACTTATATCAGGTGATGCCGCTTTGACTGACCAATGCTCCAGCGGTATTCCAGAGTATGGTGAACTACGCCTGAGAGATAGATCGGACCTCTTTGTGTTTGTTTACCTGGATGACATTCTGATCTTTTCGAAGGAACCTTCCCGACCACGCCCAGCATGTCCGGCAGGTTTGCGGCGATTGTTGGAGAATCGCCTGCCGTGAAGGCCGAGAAGCGCGAGTTTCACGCCCACACGACATCCTTTCTCGGGTACATCATCTCCAGGGGAGAGATGAGATGGACCAGGAGAAGGTTAGAGCGTTCTGGAATGGGCCCAGCCGGGCACGAGATTGCAGCTCCAGAGATTTTTGGGGTTTGCGAATTTCTACCGCAGATTCATCCGGGGATACAGGGCCAGCGGTGGCCGCCCCCTCTAACTGCCTTGACTTCCGAGTATCAGGACCTTCAAGTGGAACTGGAGGCGGATCGAGCCGCTTCGGGATTTGAAGAGCGATTCACCAACGCACCGATTCTCTCTCAACCGACACGGCCCGTCAGTTCGCCGCTGAAGTGGACGCGTCTGATGTGGGAGTTGGCGCCATCCTGTCGCGCAGCGATGCTCCACGGACAGCAAACCCCATCCCTCGCCTACTACTCGCCGCCGGGCGGAGAGGAACTACGATGTGGGTAACCGGGAGCTTCGCGCGGAGAAACTTGCCTTGGGAGGAGTGGCGCGACTGGTTGGAGGGGGCGGAGCAACCGCTTATTGTCTGGACTGACCACAAGAATCTTGCTTACGTGCAATCGGCTAGACGCACTCAACTCCCGTCAGGCCAGGTGGGCGTTGTTTTCCGGACGATTCAATTTTTTTCCCTGACGTTCCGACCTGGATCTAAGAACGGCAAGGCGGACGCCTTTGTCCCGGATGTTCTCCAAGACGGAAGAGAATGGGTCCAAGACCGAGACAATTCTTCCCCGGAACTGCGTCGTGGGAGCAGTTATGTGGAAGATTGAGGAGGAGGTGATGGCGGCCCTTCGCGACGCAGCCCGTCCCGGTAACGGTCCACCCGGTCGGTTGTTTGTGCCTGAGTCGGTTGAGGTCCTGCTGTCCTCAAATGGTCCCACGCCAGCAAAGATGGCTTGTCACCTGGCGTGGCTCGACGATGGCGTTTTCGCAGACGTTTTTGGTGGCGCCGTGGCCGAGGATACTCGGGGTTTTGTTGCGGCCTGTCCAGTGTGTCGCAGAATAAGAGTACCAATCGGCCCAGCTCTGGACTACTTTACCCCCTTCCTATTCCCCGCCACCATGGTCGCATCTGGCCCTGGACTTTGTCACTGGGTTGCCCTCTTCTGAGGGGAACACAGGTCGTTCTGACTATCGTGGACAGATTCAGCAAGTTCGCCCCACTTTGTGCCAATTCGCCAAGCTTCCTCTGCCTCGGAGACGTCCGAGATCCTGGTTAGGGAGGTTTTCAGGGTCCACGGTTTGCCCAGTGATATCGTTTCCGACCGTGGCCCTCAGTTTACCTCTGCTGTCTGGAAGTCCTTCTGTTTGGCCATTGGAGCTACAGTCAGTCTCACATCTGGTTTTCACCCCCAATCTAATGGTCAGGCGGAGAGAGCCAACCAGAAGATGGAATCCACGCTACGCTGCCTTGTCTCCTCCAACCCCACCTCCTGGGTCTCTCAGTTGCCTTGGGGTTGAGTATGCCCACAATACTCTCCCTACATCTGACACTGGGATGTCTCCCTTCCAGTGCCTGTATGGCTACCAACCTCCCTTGTTCCCTTCTCAGGAGAAGGAGCTCTCAGTGCCCTCTGTTCAGGCCCCATATTCGCCGTTGCCACCGGACCTGGCATCGGGCCAGAAAGGCACTCCTTAGAGTTTCGACCGGTATCAGCTCCAGGCGAATCGTCAGCCGATCCCCGCTCCCACCTATACCATCGGAGATAGGGTCTGGTTGGCCACACGGGATCTTCCTTTACGGACTGAGTCTAGGAAGTTGTCACCGAAGTTCATTGGTCCGTTTGTGGTGGAGAAGGTGATCAATCCGGTGGCAGTTCGACTCAAACTACCGAGGACGCTCAGAGTCCATCCCACCTTTCATGTCTCCTGCCTCAAGCCTGTTCTCCTCAGTCCTCTGTTGCCCCTCCTCCGCTCCTCCTCCTCCTCCTCGGATGATCGGAGGTGGTCCTGCCTACACGGTGCGACGCATCATGGATTCCAGACGGCGGGGCCGGGGTTTCCAGTATCTCGTGGACTGGGAGGGGGTATGGTCCTGAAGAGAGGAGTTGGATTCCGCGGCGACAGATCCTAGATGCTGACCTCATTCGTGACTCTACCGCTCATCCTGGCGCTCCGGGAGTCCGCCCCGGTGGCGTCTGGCCGGAGGGGGGTACTGTAACGATCCCTGCAGTCTGAGTCGGTTTGCTGTCTGGGTACTAGTTTTTCTGCTCGGGATCTCCAGTTTCCCGAGGGTTCTGGAACGCTCCCTGCCTGGTTGCCGGGCAACGTTGCGAGGCGGGAGCTCTCTTGATTTCCGCACCTGCATCCCATCAGCAATCTGCACACCTGGTCCTGATCATCACCCTTCTTAGGCTCTGTCCTAACATCCATTCCCCTGCCGGATCGTTAGCCATGAACAGTATGTTTGTCCGTATCAGCCTTGGAACTTCTAGCGTTAGTTTTGTTGTTTTGCACCTTTTTGACTTGCTGTATACTTACCTCCGTTTGTTCTATCTGCAGTCACTCACCCGAACCTCACCCAACCTCTGCCTGATGGTCGGCGGCTGCCGAGCCATTACTGGACCTACCACTGCACCCTCAACAACCCATCCACGCCACCCGCTCTGTTCCCTGGATTATTCAGCCTCACTCGTGGATCTATTAAATAAACACTCACCTTTGTTTCAACTTACCTTGTCCTGGTCTGCTTCTGGGTTCTGGCTTAGTAAACCGTGACAGTGTGGGCAGATCTGAAAAAGCGTGTAGCGAGCAAGGAGGCCTACAAACCTGACTCAGTTCCAGCTCTGTCTGGAGGAATGGGCCAAAATTCACCCAACTTATTGTGGGAAGCTTGTGGAAGGCTACCCAAACGTTTGACCCAAGTTAAACAATTTAAAGGCAATGCTACCAAATACTAATTGAGTGTATGTAAACTTCTGACCCACTGGGGAATGTGATGAAAGAAATAAAAGCTGAAATAAATCATTCTCTCTAATATTATTCAGACATTTCACATTCTCAAAATTAAGTGGTGATCCTAACTGACCTAAGACAGGAAAATTTTACTAAGATTAAATTTCAGGAATTGTGAAAAACTGAGTTTGAATGTATTTGGCTAAGGTGTATGTAAACTTCCGACTTCAACTGTATTTAGAGACTATTTCAAAATGTAGGTAACCTCTCTCAATAAGATTTACAGTGAATTCGGAAAGTATTTAGACCCTTGACTTTTTCCACATTTTGTTACGTTACAGACTTATTCTAAAATGGATTAAACAAAAAAATCTTCATCAATCTACACACAATACCCAATAATGACAAAGCGAAAACAAGTTTTTAGAAATGTTTTCTAATTTATTACAAATAAAAAAAGTATTTAGTATTCAGACCCTTTGCTATTCAGATCCTTTGCTATTAGACTCGAAATTGAGCTCAGGTCCATCCTGTTTCCATTGATGATCTTAAATTAAATTGATTGGACATGATTTGAAAACCTGCTCCAGGGTGCTCAGGACCTCAGACTGGGGCGAAGGTTCCCTTTCCAACAGGACAACGACCCTAAGCACACAGCCAAGACAACACAGGAGTGGCTTCGGGACAAATCTCTGAATGTCCTTGAGATTCCCAGCCAGAGCCCAGACTTGAACCCGATCGAACATCTCTGGAGAGACCTGAAAATAGCTGTGCAGCGACGTTCCCCATCCAACCTGACAGAGCTTGAGAGGATCTGCAGAGAAGAATGGGAGAAACTCCCCAAATACAGATGTGCCAAGTTTGTAGCGTCATACCCAAGAAGACTCAAGGCTGTAATCGCTGCCAAAGGTGCTTCAACAAAGTACTGAGTAAAGAGTCTGAATACTTATGTAAATGTCATATTTAAGTTTTTTCTAAATTTCTAAAAACCAGTTTTTGCTTTGTCAGTATGGGATATTGTGTGTAGATTGATGAGGGAAAAAAACAATTGAATCCATTTTAGAATAAGACTATAACGTAACAAATTGTTGAACAAGTCAAGGGGTCTGAATACTTTCCGAATGCACTGTATACAGCTAAACACTGCAACTACTTCCATGAGACAGAGAACAATCATTCGAGCTCCACCGCTGATGTGCTCGCCTGTGCCAACCAAGTTATCATGACATGATTTGCTAATTTGAGAGCTATTCCCCAAGTTTCACAGCATCAAACATCGACAACACCAAACATATATCTGCTGTTTACTTATTTCACTCACCTCGACATCATCGCTTTTCAAAGTGCAACGACGTGTCCAAATCCGTATCACCAACGAACATAGGTACAGCTTCTTTCACAGTCAAAAGTCGTGTCCGTTTTGGTGCCGTCATTTTGAGTAATTAAGTAAAAAAGTGAGTTGAAAAGTCAAATGACAGCATACCCTGTTTCCGGTTTCTGGTTGATGACAACAGCCACGCGAATACAGGTTGTTAGCGAGTTAATTTTGAGATATTGACTAAGATATTATTGTTAGAAAAAGAAGAAGTTGCTAATAAATCAAATCAAATCACATTTTATTTGCCACATGCGCCGAATACAACAGGTAGACCTTACAGAGAAATGCTTACTTACAGGCCCTTAACCAACAATGCAGTTTTAAGAACAAAAAAAAAAGTGTTAAGTAAAAAATAGATATGTAAAAAAATATAATTAAAGAGCAGCAGTAAAATACAGTAACAGTGGGGAGGCTACATACAGGGGGTACCGGTACAGAGTCAATGTGCGGGGGCACCGGTTTGTCGAGGTAATTGAGGTAATATGTACATGTGTGTACAGTTAAAGTGACTATGCATAGATAATAAACAGAGTAGCAGCAGCGTAAAAGAGGGGGTGGGGTGGGGTGGGGTGGGGGGGGACAATCCAAATAGTCTGGGTAGCCATGATTAGCTGTTCAGGAGTCTTATGGCTTGGGGATAGAAGCTGTTAAGAAGCCTTTTGGACCTAGACCTGGCGCTCCGGTACCGCTGCCATGCGGTAGCAGCGAGAATAGTCTATGACTAGTGTGGATGGAGTCTTTGACAATTTTTAGGGCCTACCTCTGACACCGCCTGGTATACAGGTCCTGGATGGCAGGAAGCTTGGCCTCAGTGATGTACTGGGCCGTACGCACCACCCTCTGTAGTACTTTGCGGTCGGAGGCCGAGCAGTTGCCATATCAGGCGGTGATGCAACCAGTCAGGATGCTCTCGATGGTGCAGTTGTAGAACTTCTTGAGGATCTGAGGACACCTGCCAAATCTTTTCAGTCTCCTGTGGGGGAATGGGCTTTGTCGTGCCCTCTTCACGACTGTCTTGGTGTGTTTGGACCATGATAGTTTGTTGGTGATGTGGACACCAAGGAACTTGAAGCTCTCAACCTGTTCCACTACAGCCCCATCGATGAGAAAGGGGACTTGCTCAGTCGTCTTTTTTTTCTTGTAGTCCAAAATAAACTCCTTTGTCTTGATCACGTTGAGGGAGAGATTGTTATCTTGGCACCACACAGCCAGGTCTCTGACCTCCTCCCTAAAGGCTGTCTAATCGTTGTCGGTGATCAGGCCTACCCCTGTTATGTTGTCGGCAAACTTAATGATGGCGTTGGAGTCGTGCCTGGCCATGCAGTCATGGGTGAACAGGGAGTACAGGAGGGGACTGAGCACACACCCCTGAGGGGCCCCCGTGTTGAGGATCAGCGTGGCAGATGTGTTGTTACCTATCCTTACCATCTGGGGGCGGCCCGTCAGGAAGTCCAGGATCCAGTTGCAGAGGGAGGTGTTCAGTCCCAGGGTCCTTAGCTTAGTGATGAGCTTTGAGGGCATTATGGTGTTGAACGCTGAGCAGTAGTCAATGAATAGCATTCTCATGTCGGTGTTCCTCTTGTCCAGGTGGGAAAGGGCAGTGTGGAGTGCAATAGAGATTGCATCATCTGTGGATCTGTTGGAGCGGTATGCAAATTGGAGTGGGTCTAGGGTTTCTGGGATAATGGTGTTGATGTCAGCCATGACCAGCCTTTCAAAGCACTTCATGGCTACAGATGTGAATGCTACGGGTCGGTAGTCATTTAGGCAGGTTATCTTAGTGTTCTTGGGCACAGGGACAATGGTGGTCTGCTTGAAACATGTTGGTATTACAGACTCAGTCAGGGACATGTTGAAAATGTCAGTGAAGACACTTGCCAGTTGGTCAGCGCATGTTCAGAGTACACGCCCTGGTAATCCGCTCTGGCCCTGCGGCCTTGTGAATGTTGACCTGCTTAAAAATCTTACTCACAACTGCTACGGAGAGCGTGATCATATAGTCATCCAGAACAGCTGATGCTCTCATGCATGCTTCAGTGTTGCTTGCCTCGAAGCGAGCATAGAGATGATTTTGCTAGTCTGGTAGGCTTGTGTCACTGGGCAGCTCGCGGCTGTGCTTCCCTTTGTAGTCTGTAATAGTTTGCAAGCCCTGCCACATCCTACGAGTGTCGGAGCCGTGTAGTACGATTCAATCTTTGTCCTGTATTGACTCTTTGCCTGTTTGATGGTTCGTCGGAGGGCATAGCAGGATTTCCGTCCGGGGTTAGAGTCCCGCTCCTTGAAAGCGGCAGCTCTACCCTTTAGCTCAGTGCGGATGTTGCCTGTAATCCATGGCTTCTGGTTGGGGTATGTATGTACGGTCACTGTGGGGGGACGTCATCGATGCACTTATTGACGGCCAGTTACTGATGTGGTATACTCCTCAATGCTATCGGAAGAATCCGGAACATATTCCAGTCTGTGCTAGCAAACCAGTCCTGTAGATTAGCATCTACGTCATCTAACCACTTCCTTATTAACCGAGTCACTGGTGCTTCCTGCTTTAGTTTTTGCTTATAAGCAGGAATCAGGAGGATAGAATTATGGTCAGATTTGCCAAATGGAGGGTGAGGGAGAGCTTTGTACGCATCTCTGTGTGTGGAGGAAAGGTGGTCTAGAGTATTTTTTTTCCTCTGGTTGCACATTTAACATGCTGGTAGAAATGAAGTGCAACGGATGTAAGTTTCCCTGCATTAAAGTCCCCGGTACTAGGAGCGCTGCCTCTGTTTGCTTATGGCCTTATACAGGTCATTGAGTGCAATCTTAGTGCAAGCATCTGTATCAAAGATATTTGTGAGTGACTTTGCCATACTGCCAACCGAAGTCAACGTAGTAGTACTGACCATGGTGGTGGCGCTTGGCTTGCACATGCAAGTTCAGCGCACACAACATTCTATAATATAATTGTGTTATTTGACGCGTCAAATAGTGTTATTTGACGTGTATATTTTTTGACACGCAAAGACCCAAACAGTATTCCATACCAGCTAACTCTAACTGTAAATCACCATATTGGCATTGTTGCATCACTGGCAGGCATTCCCAAAAATGGCTCAATCCCAAAACTGGCTGAAAGACCATTAACTGCATGCAATAATGAGCAGAATTTGCTGGTGTCAAACCATATATGAAAACATGATACATATTTTGAAAGCTGAGAAACAGCCCTTTCAATTGATATGGCATAAAATAGCACTACATCAATCAAATGGTAATCAGTCATGAAAAAACACCTGTGAAAATGTGTATCTTATATGTAAATCAAAGCTTTTTCCCCCAAACAACTGCCATTTACACAACTTCCTAATGAAGATAGAGAAAAACTTAGAGCATATTGAGTCTTCCTTATTTGTCAAGGATTGAACATCTGAAATCAGAATAGTTATAGCTTATACTGTGAATAATAGACGTTTTAGTGAATGGTGGTATTTTTCTGGGATTCTAAGGAATCTTCCGTTATCAGACACTTTCTTATTTGGATTGTATATTAATCTGCACCAAAACATATAACAAATTGCATTTAGTCTTACAAATGAGAGGGAAAGACACAAGTAATATAATATTAATAAATCAATAACTTTATTGAAATAACTTTATTGAGGGGAAAAATCATCTAATTCCAACCTGAAAACAAAGTGCAAGTTACATAGAACATTTTAATGACAAAATATGATAAGAATAAGGCATATAATAACAATAATTGGCTTTTACAACTTCAATTTCTTCTGTACATACATTCCAATAGGCCTATAGCCTAATACACGAAGAGTCAGAATGGGAATAAATAAAAGGCATGCAAGGGAGGCTAAAGGGTTGTGGGTTCGATTCCACAGGGGGCCAGTATGAAAATGTATGCACTCACTAAAACTGTAAGTCGCTCTGGATAAGAGCGTCTGCTAAATGACTAAAATCTAATCTAAATCTAAATGACCAGTGACAATCTGAGCTACTGGGTGAAGACTAGGAGTACCTTTACTAGTGCCTATGTCTGCAATGAGTCACACTCAATGGAGTACTACAAACAAACACAATTTCAGTCCCCTACAATGCATAACTGCTTTCCCCTTTCATTCTGGTGCAACACAAACAAACCACGTCTTATCCTCCCCTTTCTATCTTTCCTGTAACAATTACAACCATTTCCAGAGTAGTTCTCCAGTTTGTGAGGGTCTTAGGGGCCAAGACAAATTTCTTCAGCCTCTTGAGGTTGTGCCTTCTTCACCACACTGTCTGTGTGGGTGGACCATTTCAGATTTTCAGTGATGTGTACGCAGAGGAACTTGAAGCTTTCCACCTTCTCCACTGCGGTCCCGTCGATGTGGATAGAGGCGTGCTCCCTCTGCTGTTTCCTGAAGTCCACGATCAGCTCCTTCATTTTGTTGACGTTGAGGGAGAGGTTATTTTCCTGGCACTACTCCGCCAGGGCCCTCACCTGTAGGCTGTCTCGGCCATTGTTGGTAATCAGGCCTACTACTGTTGTGTCATCTGCAAACTTGATGATTGACTTGGAGGTGTGCGTGGCCATGCAGTCATGGGTGAACAGGGAGTACAGGAGGGTGCTGAGCATGCACCCTTGTGGGGCCCCTGTGTTGAGGATCAGCGAATTGGAGGTGTTGTTTCCTACCTTCACCACTTCACCACCTAGTTGCGGCCCCTCAGGAAGTCCTGGACCCAGTTGCACAGGGAGGGGTTCAGACCCAGGGCCCCAAGCTTAATGATGAACTTGGAGGGTACTATGATGTTGAAGGCTGAGCTATAGTCAATGAACAGCATTCTTACATAGGTATTCCTGTTGTCCAGATGGGATAGGGCAGTGTGCAGTGCGATGGAGATTGCCTCATCTGTGGATCTATTGGGGTGGTATGCAAATTGAAGTGGATCTAGAGTGTCAGGTAAGGTAGAGGTGATATGATCCTTAACTAGCCTCTCAAAGAACGTGGCTGGTTTTCCCTTTGTAATCTGTGATTGTCTGTAGACCCTGCCACATACGTCTCATGTCTGAGCCGTTGAATTGCGACTCCACTTTGTCTCTGTACTCACGTTTTGCCTGTTTGATTGCCTTACGGAGGGATTAACTTCACTGTTTGTATTCAACCATATTCCCAGTCACCTTGCCGTGGTTAAATGGTGTGGTTTGCGCTTTCAGTTTTGCGCAAATGCTGCCATCTATCCACGGTTTCTGGTTTGGGTAGGTTTTAATAGTCACAGTGGGAACAACATCCCCTATACACTTCCTGATGAACTCAGTCCCCGTGTCCATGTATACGTCAATGTTATTCTCAGAGGCTACCTGGAACACATCCCAATACATGTCTCAATTGTCTCAAGGCTTAAAAATCCTTCTTTAACCTGTCTCCTCTGTAACGATTCCGGCAGTCTGAGTCGGGTCCTGTCTGGTGACTAGTGTTTTTGTTCGTAGTCTCCAGTTTCCGGAGGGTTCGGGAACGCTCCGGGGAGCTCTCTGGTTTTTCCGCACCTGCATCCCGTCAGCAATCTGCACACCTGGTCCTCATCATCACCCTTTTTAGGCTCTGGCCAAACATCCAGTTCCTGCCGGATCGTTAGCCATGAACAGTAGGTGTTCTGTGTATCAGTTTAGAGTTCTAGCGTGAGTTTTGTTGTTTTGTACTTTGTTGAGTTTTTGTGTCCTTACCTCCGTTTTTGTTCCACCTGCAGTCACACGTCCGGAACCTTCACCCCACCTCTGCCTGATGGTCGGCGGCTGCCGAGCCATCACTGGACCTAGTACTGCACCCCCAACTACTCATCCACGCCGCCCGCTCTGTCCCTGGATTATTCTGCACCTTTTGTTGTTATCTAAATAAACCCTCACCTTCGTTCAACTCTCCTTGTCCTGGTCTGCTTCTGGGTTCTGGCTGAGGGAACTGTGACAGAACGATCCGGCCAATTATGAACCCAGCGGACCTGGACTCTGTTCGCCATGCCATTACCCAGCAGGAGAAGATGTTGGGCCATCATAGCATGGTACTACAGGAGATCGCGTTGTCAGTTCGAACCTTTCTACCGCCTGACGGAGGTCCAGAACCAACGCCAGTGTCCGGTGGAGGACCCACTACCGGTTTCACCCATCTCGCCTGCCGCTTCTGAAGTTGTGTCCCTCCGTGAGCCCAAGGTTCGACGCCGGATAAATATGAGGGGGAGCTGGGAAGATGCCGTTCCTTCCTTATGCAGTGTGGATTAGTGTTCGATCTGCAGCCCTACTCTTATGCCACTGACAAGGCTAGGATAGCCTTTTTGATTGAGTTGCTGCGTGGTCGAGCGCTGGAGTGGGCTTCAGCCGTTTGGGAACGACAGGATCCCTGCATGGCTTCATACCAGGGGTTCACGGCCGAGATGAGGAAGCTCTTCGACCATTCCGTCCGAGGGAGGGACGCAGCTAGGCGTCTGTTTTCTCTTCACCAAGGAACTCGCAGCGTGGCCGACTTCGTGATCGAGTTCAAGACGTTGGCTGTGGAGAGTGGGTGGAACGAGGAGTCTTTGCAAGCGGCCTTTACCAGGGCCTGTCGGAGCAGCTCAAGGGATGAGTTGATCTCCTATCCGGAGCCTAGTGACCTGGACAGCTTGGTAGCCTTGTCTATTCGGGGTGGATAATCGAGTCCGAGAGCGAAGGAGGGAGAAGCAATGGGGTCCGTCCAATCGATCAGCTTCTCAGTTCCCAGTCGGGTCGGGCGGTGGACCAGAACACGCCGATCATTCTCCACCACTAAGGATTAGTGGAGAGGACCTCTCTCCCGATTCTGAACCCATGCAAGTGGGGCGGCACGGGTTAACCAAGGAGGAGCGCCAACATAGACGTAAGACCAACTGCTGCCTCTACTGTGGTCGCCGGACATTACATCTCCACTTGTTCCCGGCGGTCGTCAAACTGCCCGGCTCGCTAAAGTTGGGAGGACTTTTAGCGAGCCAGTTTCAACCTCTCAGTACCTCTGTCAGACCCCGCTTCCCGGCTACCCTTGTGAACAGGAATCAGAGCTTAGCGCTAACGCTTTTATCGATTCAGGTGCCGATGGAAGCTTTCTTGATGCCGAAGTTGGTGGAACAGCTGGGGCTTTCCAAGGAGCAATTGCCGGAAGCCATTGAAGCGACCACTCTGAACGGCAGTAGTCTGGCACGTATCACGATGAGGACTGAACCGGTTAAGATGCGGTTGTCGGGGAATCATTCTGAGATGATTTCATTTTTCATTCTGCCGTCTTCCCATGTTCCTCTGGTCCTTGGATACCCCTGGCTGAAGGAACACAATCCCACGTTCGATTGGGTGACGGGCAAGGTAACGAGTTGGAGCCTTGATTGTCATGCTAACTGTCTCAAGACTGCCTGCCCCCATTCGGTTCCCAGTCAGGTGATTGAGGCTAAACCCCCAGATTTGTCCCTGGTTCCCGAGACATATCACGATTTGGGGGAAGTTTTCAGTAAGCAGAAGGCTCTGTCACTTCCTCCCCACCGACCATATGATTGTGCCATCAACCTGGTCCCTGGAGCTGTCTACCCCAAGGGAAGGTTATACAGTATCTCCCGACCTGAACGGTGAGGCGTTGGAGACCTACATCAAGGAGTCCCTAGCTGCTGGTCTCGTCGTCCCTCGTCATCACCCCTGGGGGCAGGATTCTTCTTTGTGGGAAAGAAGGATGGCTCTCTTCGACCGTGTATTGATTATCGGGGGTTGAATGACATCACGGTCAAGAACAAGTATCCCTGCCCTTGATGAGTTCTGCCTTCGACTCCTTACAGGGTGCTACGGTGTTCACTAAGCTAGACCCTACGCAATGCGTATCACCTGGTCCGGATCAGAGAGGGGACGAGTGGTTGACGGGTTTCAATACACCGATGGGTCACTTCGAGTATCAGGTGATGCCGCTTTGACTGACCAATGCTCCAGCGGTATTCCAGAGTATGGTGAACGACGTCCTGAGAGATATGATCGGTCTCTTCGTGTTTGTTTACCTGGATGACATTCTGATCTTCTCGAAGGAACCTTCCGACCACGTCCAGCATGTCCGGCAGGTTCTGCAGCGATTGTTGGAGAATCGCCTGTTCGTGAAGGCCGAGAAGTGCGAGTTTCACGCCCACACTACATCCTTTCTCGGGTACATCATCTCCAGGGGTGAGATTAGGATGGATCAGGAGAAGGTTAGAGCGGTTCTGGAATGGGCCCAGCCCGGTACGAGATTGCAACTCCAGAGATTTTTGGGGTTTGCGAATTTCTACCGCAGATTCATCCGGGATTACAGCCGTGTGGCCGCTCCATTAACTGCCTTGACTTCCAGTATCAGGACCTTCAAGTGGAATCCGGAGGCGGATCGAGCGTTTTCTGGATTTGAAGAGGCGATTCACCAACGCACCGATTCTCTCTCAACCGGACACGGCCCGTCAGTTCGTCGTTGAAGTGGACGCGTCTGATGTGGGAGTTAGCGCCATCCTGTCGCAGCGATGCTCCACGGACAGTAAACTCCATCCCTGCGCCTACTACTCTCGTCGCCGCCTGCAGAGAGGAATTACGATGTGGGTAACCGGGAGCTTCTCGCGGTGAAACTTGCCTTGGAGGAGTGGCGCCACTGGTTGGAGGGGGCGGAGCAACCGTTTATTGTCTGGACTGACCACAAGAATCTTGCTTACGTGCAATCGGCTAAACGTCTCAACTCCCGTCAGGCCAGGTGGGCGTTGTTTTTCTGACGATTCAAGTTTGCCCTGACGTTCCGACCTGGATCTAAGAACGGCAAGGCGGACGCCTTGTCCCGGATGTTCTCCAAGACGGAGGAGAGTGGGTCCAAGACCGAGACTATTCTCCCCGGAACTGCGTCGTGGGAGCAGTGATGTGGAAGATTGAGGAGGAGGTGCTGGCGGCCCTTCGGACTCAGCCCGGTCCCGGTAACGGTCCACCGGTCGGTTGTTTGTGCCTGAGTCGGTTCGTCCCTGCTGTCCTCAAATGGTCCCACGCCAGCAAGATGGCTTTGTCACCCTGGCGTGGCTCGGACAATGGCGTTTCTTCGCAGACGTTTTGGTGGCTCTGCCATGGCCGAGGATACTCGGGGTTTTGTTGCTGCCTGTCCAGTGTGTGCGCAGAATAAGAGTACCAATCGCCCAGCTCTGGACTACTTCACCCCCTTCCTATTCCCCGGCGTCCATGGTCGATCTGGCCCTGGACTTCGTCACGGGGTTGCCCGCTTCTGAGGGGAACACGGTCGTTCTGACTATCGTGGACAGATTCAGCAAGTTCGCCCACTTTGTGCCTATTGCCAAGCTTCCCTCTGCCTCGGAGACGTCCCGAGATCCTGGTTAGGGGAGGTTTTCAGGGTCCACGGTTTGCCCAGTGATATCGCTTCCCGACCGTGGTCCTCAGTTTACCTCTGCTGTCTGGAAGTCCTTCTGTTTGGCCATTGGAGCTACAGTCAGTCTCACATCTGGTTTTCACCCCCAATCCAATGGTCAGGCGGAGAGAGCCAACCAGAAGATGGAATCCACGCTACGCTGTCTGGTCTCTTCCAACCCCACCTCCTGGGTCTCTCAGTTGCCTTGGGTTGAGTATGCCCACAATACTCTCCCCTACATCTGCCACTGGGATGTCTCCCCTTCCAGTGCCTGTATGGCTACCAACCTCCCCTGTTCCCTTCTCAGGAGAAGGAGCTATCAGTGCCTTCTGTTCAGGCTCATATTCGCGTGCCACCGGACCTGGCATCGGGCCAGAAAGGCACTCCTTAGAGGTTCGGATCGGTATCAGCTCCAGGCGATCGTGAGCCGGATCCCCGCTCCCACCTATACCATCGGAGATAGGGTTTGGTTGGCCACACGGGATCTTCCGTTACGGACTGAGTCTAGGAAGTTGTTACCGGGTTCATTGGTCCGTTTGTGGTGGAGAAGGTGATCAATCCGGTGGCAGTTCGACTCAAACTACCGAGGACGCTCAGAGTCCATCCCACCTTTCATGTCTCCTGCCTCAAGCCTGTCTTCCTCAGTCCTCTGTTGCCTCCTCCGCCTCCTCCTCCTCCTCCTCGGATGATCGGAGGTGGTCCTGCCTACACGGTGCGTCGCATCATGGATTCCAGACGGCGGGGCCGGGGTTTCCAGTATCTCGTGGACTGGGAGGGGTATGGTCCTGAAGAGAGGAGTTGGATTCCGCGGCGACAGGTCCTAGATGCTGACCTCATCAGGGATTTCACCGCCTCCATCCTGGCGCTCCGGGGAGGTCCGCCCGGTGGCGTTCCCGGAGGGGGGTACTGTAACGATTCCGGCAGTCTGAGTCGGGTCCTGTCTGGTGACTAGTGTTTTGTTCGTAGTCTCCAGTTTCCCGAGGGTTCGGGAACGCTCCGGGGAGCTCTCTGGTTTTCCGCACCTGCATCCCGTCAGCAATCTGCACACCTGGTCCTCATCATCACCCTTTTAGGCTCTGGCCAACATCCAGTTCCTGCCGGATCGTTAGCCATGAACAGTAGGTGTTCTGTGTATCAGTTTAGAGTTCTAGCGTGAGTTTTGTTGTTTTGTACTTTGTTGAGTTTTTTGTGTCCTTTACCTCCGTTTTTGTTCCACCTGCAGTCACACGTCCGGAACCTTCACCCCACCTCTGCCTGATGGTCGGCGGCTGCCGAGCCATCACTGGACCTAGTACTGCACCCCCAACTACTCATCCACGCCGCTCCGCTCTGTCCCTGGATTATTCTGCACCTTTTGTTGTTATCTAAATAAACCCTCACCTTCGTTCAACTCTCCTTGTCCTGGTCTGCTTCTGGGTTCTGGCTGAGGGAACTGTGACATCCCTCCCCTTCATCTACACTGATTGAATTGGATTTAACAAGTGACATCAATAAGAGATCATAGCGTTCACCTTGATTCACCTGGTCAGTCTATGTCATGGAAAGAGCATTAATTCTTGCAATCAACAGCCAGCAAGATTACTATTTTTAGCAACCATATCACATATAAACAGACACCTAATGACATATCTAGCGATGTAGCTAGTTAACTAGCTAGCTAGCTAATAATTATATGGGTATAATACATCTTACTGCTAAAATTGCAGTCCTGCAGCAGCCCTCTCTGGCTGGCTAGCTAGCTAGCTACAAATCGAATCAGACACTAGCCAGTTCATTTTAGCGCATAGCTAATAGCAAAGACAAATGCTCATCAAATTGTCAATATGAGCATTTTGCCTTGTTTTTGGCTGACTGTCTACTGCTCCTCGACTTGTCATCATAAGTTCATTACAAAGACTCATCTTATCAATGGGAAAGAATACTCAAAAATCTACATATTATAATTACCAACATAAAAACAAATTGCATACAGTTTCTTACCTTAATATTGTTGTCCTGATCTCAATGACAAAGCTGTCAAAGTTGTGAGAAACATTTCAGGTCCAGAGGAAGCGTGGCAGCATTCATTCACTTTCAGTCCCGCACCAAAACTCACAATTTGCTCAACCTGCCATAGACGCCAATCGTCGTTACTATGGCGCAGTGGTCTAAGGCACTGCATCGCAGTGATAGCTGTGCCACTAGAGATCCTGGTTCGAATCCAGGCTCTGTCGTAGCAGGCCGCGACCAGGAGACCCATGGGGCGGTGCACAATTGGCCCAGGGTAGGGGAGGGAATGGCCGGCAGGGATGTAGCTCAGTTGGTAGAGCATGGCATTTGCAACGCCAGGGTTGTGTGTTTGATTCCAGTATGAAAAAAATATATATATGTATGCACTCATTAACTAAACATTTTCATACCTTGGGAGTGTCCTAAAGTCAAGCTGTGTCCATGTCCAACTGCATTAATTCTGTATAAAAACAACTGCAGTCTCAATTGCCAGAAGGAATGGAAAGAATTGCACTAGCTAATTGCATGAGCTAAATCCGACGTGACATAAATTAAATAATGCAGTGAGTTGATGAGAGGAGAATTGCACTATTTAGGAACCTAATCGGTATTTTTGATATAAATGGCATGTTATAGAAAGGTCCAGACACCTTTTTTTGCAATTTCACTTGGTTTTGAGAAACTTACCCCATCCTCATTCAGGAGTTCCAGTGCGTCCAAAAAGCATGAACAAGGGCTGCAAAAACACCCAAATACGTACTTTTACAAAAGGAAAATATGCTGTACATATGAAATTGTGTCATTCCGAACTTTATCCACAATGTTAATCAATTTTGTGGAACTCGAACGATATTGGCATGCATCGTGTACTTCCTTGTTCCCAATTCATCTCGCTACTGTGCTACAGGTAACTGCCAAAATAAAGGTAACACTTGTATAAATGAAACCGTTCTGGTGGCTCTTTAAGACACTATATTGGTGTTTCCTTTATTTTGGCAGATATGTGTAGTTAGTTGTTTTATCAGTCACTCACAAGATCAGCCAGGCTGGAACGAGGAACAAAGAGGTACACACATGTACGCCGATATGCACAGGCAGGAAATTATCGCTCAAAATGGATTATAACGTTGCGAATGAAGTTCGGAATGACACAATTTCATGTATAAAACGTCTAAAGACCTGCATCACAATACTGAGAGCTTTGCAGTTTGTAAAAGGACGTATTTGGGTATTTCTTGGAGCCTTTGGTCATGTTTTTTGGACGCCCTGGAACTCAAAACCAAGTGAAATTGCAAAAAGGTTTCTGGATCATTCTATAACACTGCCATCTACATAAAAATACAGATTAAGTTCCTAAATAGTGAGAATTATTCTTTAATGTGGACACTTATACCCATGCTAAAGCTTGTATTCATTCTTGGACATCCAGTGTATTTTATTAATACCTTGTCATGCTTTCTAAGAAACTCAGCTCTAAGAAGTTTTCACAAAGAATAAATTTATCCTCACACACATAGCTAAGTCAATTATTCATAATATGAGAGCAAACAGAGTAACAGAAGGCATAACAAAAACTCACAGGGGTGCTCAAGGACACTCAAATGTATTCTTTTGTCCTGCAGTCTGAACAGCCAAAAAGCATATGGAATCTGATAAATTCAAGCCACATTTCAAACCACTTTTTGTAGCTTGTTAGTTGTTTACATGACAAATTACTGAATGTGCTGAAAGATAAACAGCTACCTAGCTAGATAGTTGACTGTTGTGGTAGCCAAAAATACTGGTTTTGAAAGTTTGATTATTTTATCTTTTGAGGCTTTAAAAGTGTTCTTACACTATGATTTTGAACATTCAAAGCAACTGGGAAACATCCATGGCAGGTATTGTTGTCACCTTAGCTTACTACACAACTTCTGAGTGATAGGGAAGCACCACCACCAATCAGCCTACACCATTACACATACACTCGTCTATGACAACTATCAGATCCATGTCAGCAAACAATCAAACAATCAATCAATCAATCAAATGTATTTATAAAGCCCTTTTACATCAGCAGATGTCACAAAGTGCTATACAGAAACCCAGCCTAAAACCCCAAACAGCAAAGCAATGCAGATGTAGAAGCACGGTGAGCAAAAAAACTCCCATGAAAGGCTGAAACCTAGGAATAAACCTAGAGAGGAACCAGGCTCTGAGGGGGTTGCCAGTCCCCTTCTGGCTGTGCCGAGGGGAGATTATAACAGGAACATGGCCAGTTGAGGCCAGATTTTTTCTCCAAGATGTTCAAACGTTCATAGATGACCAGCAGGCTTCAAATATAATCACAGTGGTTGTAGAGGTTGCAACAGGTCAGTACATCAGGAGTAAAATGTCACTTGGCTTTGCAGAGCTGGGCATTTAGAGGTTGAAATAGCAGGTGCGGTAGAGAGAGAGAGTTGAAAACAGCAGGTCTGGGGACAAGGTAGCAACGTCCTCGGTAACAGGTCAGGGTTCCATAGCCGCAGGCAGAAAAGAGTTGAAACTGGAGCAGCAGCACGACCAGGTGGACTCGGGACAGCAAGGAGTCATCAGGCCAGGTAGTCCTGGAGGCATGGTCCTAGGGCTCAGGTCCCCGGGAGTGAGGGAGAGAGGGAGAGAGAGAGAATTAGAGGGAGCATACTTAAATTCACACAGGACAGATAAGACAGGAGAATAACACCAGATATAACAGACTGACCCTAGCCCCCGGCACATAGACTATTGCAGCATTCCATCCACAGAGACGAACTGATATCTTTCTGACAGATAAGATCTAAACCAGGCAAGAACTTGTCCTGTGTGGTACCAATTTAGGTTTCAATCTTTCCCTCCGAAAAAGAATGTGGTGATCGATGGTGTCAAAAGCAGCACTAAGGTCTAGGGAGCACGAGGACAGATGCAGAGCCTTGGTCTGACGCTTATTAAAATATAATTTACCACCTTCACCAGTGCAGTCTCAGTGTTATGATGGGGTCTAAAACCAGACTGGAAGGGTTTCGTATACATTATTTTGTCTTCAGGAGAGGCACAACAGCTTTTTCTAAACGTTTGAGAGGAATGGGAGATTTGATAGGCCAATAGTTTTTACATTTTCTGGGTCAAGGTTTAGTTTTTCAAGAGAGGCTTTATTGCCCTTTTACAACTTAGCTGAAAGAGCTACTTCCTGTAGCTTAGCCCTCGTAGTAGTTAACATAATAAAATTGCTCCCTATAGTGAGTTTGGGTATACATCCAGTGTATAAGGGAGCAATTTATTATGTTCAACATAGAGGCAAAGTACATAACTCTTTCAGTAGTTTGGTTGAAATAGGGTCCAGTATGCACTTGATGGTTTAGAGGCCATGACTATTTTCATGAATGTGTCAAGAGATCATTGGATTACAAATCTTGAATGCCCATGCTCGGTGATCCTAGTTCCCGGCAGTTTGTGTAGACTCAGGACAGCTGATTGGAGAAATATGCAGGATTCAAAGAGGAGTCCGTAATTTGCTTCAATGATCATGATCTTTCAA